>NW_025779739.1:0-55756 GCF_021130785.1 Homalodisca vitripennis
ATTTACCTTAAATAAAGAATATTACATTAATTCAAACCATTAGAGATACGTTATAAATGAAAAGTATTGTATACAAACATATTTTCCGTTACGATGCAAAAGGATCCTTGTAACATCGACCAGCCAGTCACGAATGCAGGAGTGTGTACAAGTAAGACTGAAGTTAGGCAATATTCCAGCGTCTCCAAGTCTGCTGGCTAACCACAAAACTTGTCCTGTATTATGAATTCTACTGGTTTCAGTCAAATTTAAAGGATTGTTTCAATATCAAAAGCTGTACATGGGATTCAATTGTTAAAATAGCAAGTAATAATATAAAAGTTTAAAAATAATTCATTAATGTACATCCATATTAAACAAATAACGTATATTCTCAATTATCATTATCTTAATTCTAATAGGAACTCTTAACATTGGAGATTTCAGGATGATGTTTCTCACTAGGAGGTTTTCAATATTAACAAAAATAGAACATACTGTACACCAAAGGGGTTACTTTCTGGTAAACATGAGTAGTGGTGAAAATACTTGTAAATCAAAATAAAGCAATTCCTCACGAAAACAGACACACGAACGTATATTTGTGATTATGGTATAGTTGACAATAACCTAACTAATATTTATAAAAGTTATTGAATAAAAAATAGTCACTCGGCTTGCATTTAAGCTGATTACTACTACATTATCTGGTCAAGCATGCTACTAATGTATTCATATATTTGCGTTAATTTCTTTTAATTGTTGTAGAACTATATTCAATTTATAATTTAAATCTTTTTATTCTCGTAGATATGCATTACATGTATGGCAAAAGATTAGCAGTACATTATTGTAATTAAGAATGTAAGGAAAACAATATTTGTATGACAGTCAAAATCAACAGGAAATTAAATTTATATTAAATAATACAAACGATTGATCCAATGGAGTTTTAGCTAGAATCCCCCCAACTGAATGAAATACAAACCCTCTAAAATAGGTATTATTTTAGTTAAATAAAACAATTTTTTTCTGTTATATGCTTTAAATGACTGAGGAGTTTCCAAAAAGAATAGGCCCTGAGTTTTCAGGCAATTCACCTGCCAGAGCTGAGCGATGTTGGGTTTGTCGCAGGTCTACTAGGGCCCGCTTGTTGTGGTCATGTTAAGCGGCTCCATCTACTACATTTGCACAATGAAACCTAGCATATATGATGGTATCAAAGATATACAAAGATGGGAAAGTCAAAAATGTGTGCTCATTAAATGCAGATCTACATGCCAGTCACAACACGAACAATTCGTTTCTGTCAAACAAAAACCATTTTTTACAAGTACTGAGATGCCGAGCCCCAAACAAGAAGTCCATACCGCAACAGTGATTACCCAAAATATATTATTTTTAATAACTGATATTTTGCAAAATGGGACTTCCGGTAAACGATAAAGACAAAGAAGCAGACATAAAGTTTATATGAGATAAACAGAGTCAAGTCATCATGTACCTGTCCCAAATATTTTACTGATAATCCCTGTTTAAATTTTGCTTCGTTTATTTCAATCCCAGGAGGGCTGAAGATGAGTACTTTATTGAAAGTTTTGTAAACTATGTTTGTTTAGACAATGTTTTTGAAAATTCAAATTGTATAAAAATGTATAGCTATGGCATAAAACTACTTAGCTGTTACATTCAAGTTTTTCTATGCTGTAATTAGAAAATATGAAGACAATGTCATCAGCATACATAATTGTATTTTCGTGGTTTATAGTGAGCATCAAATTATTTATGTTAAGGTTAAATAAAATTGGTCCAAATACTGAAACTTGAGAGACTCCAAATTTAGTCTTAATCAGTTATTTATTATTGAGTTTAACAAATTGCTTTCGATTCCTAAGGTACGCCTCTAGCAACTTCTGTATTTCATTTCCAAAACCTAGGCGTTGTAAACCCAATATCAGTCTAACGCCTTGGTTAGATCCATTTTTAGGTGTCCGCTGTCTTCTTTCCAGTACCGTGACCACATTGGATACAAAATTCGCCGAAGCCTTACCAGTAAGCGGCTCTTGACAAAACCGAACTGATGGTCTGTTAGGATATTATTTGTATGCAACTACGGTGATACAATATTTTTAAAAACAGTTAAAATAATTCACTTACACTTGAAATCTGTGTAATTTGGTCGGTAACATTAAAGAGACTTACTTTCTCCTCCCTTGAATACAGGTATCACCAAACTAGTTTTTAGCTAAGGTGGAAAACTAGCGTGCTGGAAAGAACTTATTATAACAGACAGGGGTTTTACATATTTTTAAGGTTTTAAGCATTCAAAAATATATTAAACATATAATAAATGCTTATTTTTTTACATGTAAATTGCATTTACAAACTTAGCAAGACTTACAAGATGTAAAAAGAAGATATATTCTAATATTTCGCCAAGAAATTACCATTATTAAGTGGTGGTGTAGTAATTTTTTTCACTTAAATTACCTTAAATTGATAAAAAATAAGTATCAAGGAAATTTCATAATACCTGTTTATCTGATATAATTCTGACGTTGATACGCATAGAAATGATTTTATTACCATTGCTACTATTGTTCGTGTCCTTATTTAACCTCATTGCATCGTTCCTTTTGTAAGTTGATTGCGATAATATGTTTGCAAAATAGTTAGCATTAGCCTGCTTAACTGTTTTAGAATATATGTTCTTATACATAGCATAATACTTTTTATAACCAGCACAGAGAGTACATCCCAGGACGGGTGTATAAATAAAGTCTGTCCCTAATGGCGAACTAAACCGGTATTACTTTCCATACTTACCAAACCATGTATGCTTAGTATGCATCGACTGATTTAATATTATATTTACATTTTACCGTCCGTCACTAGTAAGATAAAAGTATCACGTTATATAATTGACAGTCCTATACAATTACAAGGTAAGGTTGCACCAAATTACGTAACAGGTTTCGCTGAGGTCATAAATATATTTAAATTTTATTTATTGTATTTGTACAAATTTCAAATATATAATATATATATATATATATATATATATATATATTATATATATATATTATATTTATCCTTATAAAATTCGGAGTTTAAAAAAACAATACAAGTACCAGATAGATACAAATGTGACATCTACGTCATCGACGTTGGTTTGAACTTATTTTAACACTTTGTCTGCAGTAAAGCCGTGGCATATGAATACATATGAGTGCAAGTTATGAATAATTTTGTTGGTTATACATTTACCACATTGAACATATAAGAGAGACCACCTGAATTATACGGTAGCATTAGAAATAAACCAAATTGCATGGAATTTAGAATGTAGCTTTAGATTGTAAACGATAATTAGAATTTCTTATTTCGCTTGACAAGGAATGTTAGACTTGGTTTCTGTGTTTAGTGTTTGGTGTCCTGACCGCGGACTCTGACAACAATGCGGTTACCCACACAAATCGTACCAGTACCAACACAAGGCTAATCCTCCTAGTGTTGTCTGCCTTATTGTGATTGAGGATTATTATCTGCTGAATGGATTATAACCATGATATTCGGTAATAATAAAGCCTAGTGTTCAATATCTACAAAAAAATTATACCTCACAGTTAGTATAAAAGAATAATTTTCATTTATAATATATTGGAAATCTCTTAATTATATTTCACTTGTTAAGGGTCTATGTTAATGGATATCTTAAGGCCATTTACGAATTTTATAGAATTCTTTATTTTACTCTGCAATAACTAAACTGTGAAGTATTAGCGGACATGGTATGGTTCAATTAATATGAAAAAAATGCGATAACATATGTTACATATGGTCTAGATTGACCCGTACAATGTGACATAGTTTAAATATTAAAACAACCATTCGCAAAATAGATATTTTGTGGTATATTACGTTCTTTTAGTAGTGGTATTCAAATAAAAACATATACCAACATCACATAGTGTAGTCATTGTAGTAATCAGATTAAATAGTTTCACTTTGATTTTGGGAATATCTTCTTTTTCTTAAATATTTTATCTGTACGACATCTAAAATTAAATGCAAAATATTACAGTTTTGATTCATACAACAATATTTGTAATATTTATTTCTTTTTACTTTTGAATTTATACAACCTTTGTATGAACAAAGTAAGGAATGACAATAAACAGCTGCTTCAGGTATTGCAAGATGTATTAATCTTGGTTTGTTTATAGTGAGATTTTTTTGTATTTTCCTATTATTATAAATAATGATTATAAGAAAACACAATTGCATAAATCATTAGGTACATTAGTTACATGTTCAGTAGAAACATTACTGAAAACTTTAGGTAAATAATTCAAACTATATTAGGGAATTTACCATAGCAGACGTTATAAAGGAAAGAATTATTTATATAATTTAAGAATTTATCAATGATGTTTGTATGTCAATAAATAAATTATCTTATAAATTACATACACATACAATAACAATATTGCACTACAAACAACAGTACTGTTTGTAATACTAAATAATCTATTCCTTATCCATTTATTTTTTCAGGATTAGCCAAGGAATTAAATTCCAATGGAAAAATTTTTGAAATGACATAAAAAATATGTTCTATATTTTTCTGTTGAAAATTAGTATTATATAGTACTTTATTACACTGAAACGAGAGTATAAGTATAAAACCATTCGTAACACTAAAATAATTAATCTTCTAACATATAAAAAAGCAGATCAAAATAAAGTAAAGGAAGTGAGCAAATATTTGTTGTTTTATCAGTAGCTTTAGGAGGTGTGGCAGAAATGATTGTATGTTGTCAGGCGTAATGTACTGTATATTTACTCAGTCTAGTCCAGTGTTTTCTTAATTGTCAAACCTAAACTCCTTACTCTACTACAGTATGATATAATTACAGATAATATCATAATTTATTTGCAACTGGCTCTATTTGCAAAAAGTTACAAAATTTTTGGGAAATTTGATTTATTAGTTTTGGCAAAGAGACTGAAACATTGGTAACTAAAAACCAGACACCAATGAAATGTGTGTATGATTAAATGTGTATGAAGATAAAAAGCCTTTTCACACTGCCCTTTATCTCTTAGATATTATGGTTAATTCTGAAAAACAACACAGTATTAACTTTAGAGAACAAGGATGACATATCTTTCACTATGTAACATCTACATAAACACAAGTCTGGCTGTGTATCACTGGTGTTTCACACAAAAAAATAATAGACAAATAACCTCTCTTTCTCGGGAATAACCGGGGATTAGAACCGAGACAAGTTTAAATATCATAAAGACTCGTAAAACATTACAAAAAATACGAAACTATACAACATTATAAAAATCTTATATTATTTATTTACACTAAGTGAATTCCAATATATTATTAATATTACAAAAAGTTTGACTGCTGCGGTTATGCAAACTGTGTATTTTTAACGGTGAATAAAAATGACAGGTCTATCTGGACATGCTGAAACAACGACCTAAAATCGTTTATGTGTATATACCTTTAAATAGGACACTTTCTAAATTGTTTTAAATATTAGTATATTAGTAATGCATGAATTTAATTACAAGGATTCACAAGAACTGTTATTGGGAATGATTAATTTTACAAATAATTTAAAATTTGAACAGGTTACTTGAGAATAGGAATACATTAGGTAAGTTTGTTTCTAAAGTATTTTGTGAAAATTAAAGATCCCTAACAATTGTAGAAAACAATATTGTAACATAGTTAAAATGTTATAAATTTTATTCCTATAAAAATTCATTTCTTAAATTACCTGATTTGATTACTGCGTTGCAGTTTTAAATAACAGCTGTTTAAATAAGGCTCATTATTGAAAAAAGCTTTTTGATTGAATAATAAAAAAAAGTAAAGAATGTCTTATTTTACCAGGCGAAGTTAGGGCTAAGAAGCCCTCTCTAACACTTAACCTGGGGACCAACGGCTTAAAGGTGACTTCCGAACCACCACCAATGGCCGGGCAGGGCCCATAATATTTCTAAAATAATTAATAATAATAATAATATAATAATATTATTATATTAATATTATTATTATTATTATTTATATTATTATTTTTGAATAATATTTATTGTGCAATAAAACATAACCTAACCTCCTCCATTACAGTTTTACTGATATTGGAATTCGAGAAATGGCTTTTAATGTTGAACAAAAAGTGAAGTATTGTGCATGGGCTATTGCTTTTGGCAGCATTACAGAAGCAATTAGACAATTTCAGGTTGTCTACCCAGGAGGTGAACTACCTAGAAATCCAACAATAACTAAGTGGAAAAATATTTTGTCAGAAACGTATAAAGTGTCATAAAAATTACCCTAAAGGATCAAATGAGGAAAGTGAGGTACTAATATGCGCATCAAAGCTCCGCTATCCAAGCAAACCGAAATCACTAAGGAAGGTAGAGGAAGGTAGAGTTACATTAGCTAGATCCTAATTGGCATACTCAAATCGATTTTTCAGACGAGTCCTCTTTCTACCACAATGGTGCTTTAAATAGGCATAATTGTAATTATTACAACATCGGCAATCTACACATTCCAAAACAGACTCTACTCAAATAAAAAGGAATTCCTGTTTGGGCAGCTTTCAGTTGTAATTGGGTGCTATCTTATGACATTTCAGACAGTACAGTGACTGGGAATAGGTATGAACTAAAATTAACAAATATTGCCTCATTTTACGTTTCCAGAAAATGGATCAAGCAATCTTCCAACAGGATGGTGCCCCCTACTCATTTCGCAAATCCTTTCACGCTAATACTAAATGACAACCTTCATGGCCGTTGGATTGGTCGTGGAAAATGGTTTTTTTTTAGCTGTTATCAGTTGGTCACTGAGGATGGATTACAGTTAGGAATAATTGTGGACTGTAAATGAAGGTTTTATAATAGGCTATGTTCTAATTTTCTGATATAAAATGCTTTATTTCTCTAGAACATGACAATAAATAATTTTACATAATCAAATATACTGCTTTTAAAGTATATTTTTCAAAATGCAACCATTTTGTTTCAACAATTGCTACAGAGCAACAATTTTCAAAGAATATTTTAAAAACCTATTTCATGAATTGTGTATAGTTTAAAAATGTTCGGTGCATAAATGAGGAAGTAATATAAAATCTAACGTTTCTACCTCTTCATGGGACACCCGGTACAATATCACAAGAGAAAGTGTGATATTTTTGAGTCTTAATAACTATTTTTTTCAACACGTGTATTTTGGAGTAACTTAATAACATAAGTGTAATAATTTTGTATAATACGTTTGAACTACACGTATTTTGTATCAATAGTTAATGTTTAACTTGCGAATTAAAGAGTTGCACTTTCACGAGAGCAAACTTTAAGACACTTCGTTACTAAGTTCTCTTGTTAACAGTCACAAGGAGGCAATCAATCTAACCTCAGACCTGCAACTTCTCAATTACACCGCAATAGACTAGTAGTATGAATATATTAACAAGGAGTATTCGTACTTGTGATATCCTATTTTAACTATATCTTTTTTGGAAGTATCTATATCGATTAAATTTCTTGTTAAATAGTATGAAGTAAAGTTATATAGTATAATTTGTTATGAGTTAGATTTTTAAGAAATGCAGTTCTGTATAAAACTGGTATTGATATTGGGCACACTTTCTTACAAGATTACTAGCAGTAAACCGCTGCTTCGCACCCAGTTTCGTAGGTTTTAAAGATGTATGAGCACTGAAGTTTAAAGTTAGATACATTTCCGACGCTAATTTAGAACTGTCCTTCTTGTCACCATAAAGACGTGATGTTAAAACAGTCTATATTTATGATAATTGAAATTTACTCCGGTCTTAGTATCTTTTGTTACCCAATCGATTTTCCCTCTTTACTGATCAAGATATTATATATAGATGAACAGCTCTGAGAAGCCTAGTTCTGTCAAAAGTCAACTAAGATAGGTTGTATGACCGTCTTTCAATTTATAGTAAAAGTTAGATAGTAAATTTAAATAATATAACTAATACTTAATATTTAAAAAAAAACTTGACAGTGAAAAGAATGATAAACATGACAATATTTAGCTGTTTTGTGTCTTTAAGAATTGAAAAATGCTATAGTATTTTAGATTATTTAGAGCTGGAATTGGTACATTAGCTCAAAATCATAGTCTAGCTAACTTTTTGTTCTTTCCGACTTCTTCAAAGGGATTCTTTAGAGTCAAATTCTGACCGTTTTTCTTTTAGGACATTTTACATAGTTGGTGAGTACGTACTTAACCAATGAAATCTAAAAACTGTATAAAAGGTAAAGGCCATTCCTTAGAGAACATACACACTATTGTTGTTAAGATATTGAAAGCAATTGCTAAATGAATTAAACATATGGTTTTGTTGTTATAAAAAAGTTTTTTCACGAGAACAGTTGATAGGCTCTTAAATTTCATAGGCACTTTCAATTAATATTTTACAACTTTTGAAGACCAAGATGAGAATCTTTTCAACTTTAAAGACAAGTGGAGTGTAACCTGGAGGGATGTTCGAAATAGAAATAGGTACCATAGCTTGTAAGAATGTCCACGTAAAAGTTTCAGTAAATTCAGTTGAATAGTTTACGCAGAAAAGCAATACAAAGGGTTTTCTTTGAATTTATCATATTATTTGGCCAGTGTAAGAATAAGAATTACGTAAACATATGAATCATGTAGTAAATATTATTAAAAGTTTATAACTTCAACATGTAATGACATACTTTGCATTAGGAACCTAATTACTGTAAATAAAATTAAAAATTACTGTAAATCTTGTTCAAGAGTTAGACCCAAATAGATACGCTGTCGTTCTTCTGAAGAAAGCTAGATTATCTATTCAGTAAGAAGGTAATTGTATACCCTGATACTTGTGTAGAACTCCTTCTCTTCATACAAAAAAATGAATCGTAATCTAAACATTTTTATTTCTTCCAAAGTTAAATTTGAATGGATTTTCAACAAAACATAGATTTTTTTAGAGCCAAAAGTGTATCAATAATATACAGTCCTAGAAGCTAAACAACAATTTATTTTTATAAGTACCAGTGACAGTAGTATGACATTGGAAATTTTCTTGCTTTTAACATATGTTGTTCACTGACGGTAACATAGATTCGATGTTAGGATTAAAAACTAAAAATTTAATACGAAAATGAGGATTTGCTATCTATAATTTTATACAGGATGTTTGTATTTCAAAAAAATTGTCTTAACATTCTTCGTAGGTGTTTTGCTGCAATACTACTTCTCTCGCTTAGCTTAGTTTAGAGGGATTTCTGAAACTTGAGAACGCAGAAGGCAAAAATATAAACTTAAACTGTAAACACTGGAAAAGAAAGGTTTAAAGGAAATTCCATTAATCGTCTGGTAGCCTATTCCTCGGTAAGTGTGTACTAATAAGGAGTTGGGTATAATTAAGAAATTAAGTTGCATATAAACTCGTGAACTTAAAAAAAGAGTTCTTACTTTCTAAAGTTTTTTAATGCATTCAGCAGAGTATACATTCATGTATTCTCTCCGGCAAAATAGATGTGATGGTATATAAGTATAAAAATTATACGTGTTCAGAAACAACTAGCTTCAAGAAGATTCCTATGGAACTAACGTGTATGGTATGAAGATTTAGACCCATAACATGAGCGTAGACCTTGAAATTATAGATTTAGCGCTAACTTCTACCATTATAACGTTACATTTAAGCATGAGGATACGGTATCTTATTTTGTAATGCTAATTTTTTATGACTTAAACACTCGATAAGTTTTGATGTGTGGCAAGAATGGTAATGGAAAAAAGAACTGCTGGGAAAACACAATGATAGCAGGAAGTAGACTGATTGTTACGGAAGTTCGAATCACTGTCGTGTTTCAGCTTAATTTCGGATTTAACGACCAAAGGCAACTGCTACAAAATTGTAAGATACTACAATTTCTGTAAAATTATATTACATCTCAACTGAATATTGTTTATAATTTTAACTCTATAGGTAAAAAAAGTTTGAGAGTGGGAAATTTTTTTCTCTTAAAAGATTTAAACATTTTTTATACCTCAATTCATTTGTTATATATCCATGCGTATCACGTCATAATTTACACCATGTATAAATAATTCATTACTATTTTTTCTAGTTTATTTATTTAAATCAATACCTATAGATTCTACAAAGTACGATGTAAATGTGGCAACTACACGAAAATGTTATAATACATTGTTAAAGTATCTTCGTTTGAAATATTCTTTAGACTAAAAATTAAAGTGTAAATTCCAATTTTGTATTTTTCAGTTTTGTAAATAAGAAGTTTTTAATCAACTTAAAACAATTTATATAAATTCCTAACTTTGGACAAATAAATAATTCAATGTAATCGTAATAATATGTTTAAAAATTTTTATTCCCGTGGATCTACTGACGCTGTACATATTTATATTTAAGTTAAAACGATAAGCAATTGTTCAAATCTCTTAATTTGAGATAATCTATCTCGGAAACGAATTTAGAGTGTTTTCAAGTCAAATCTCACTTTATTATCACGTGAAAATTTTTATAGAAAATAAAATTGACGTGTGAAAATTAATAATTAATTATTATTGGAAATTTTTTATTTTATTAGGTACATATTTTCTCTCCAAATAGAAACAAGTATAATTTTATCTATTCATCCATACTTATGATTATCCATAAACGTATTCGGTATATCCAAACATCCAATGACAAAAATATGAGTTCAATTCAAATACCTACTTTCAATAATAAAAAACAGTTACAAGAAAACATTACTTACAATCTTTTATTAATATTTAAAAATAAAATTTAAAAATTATTCTCATATAAAGTTTAGTTAGAACATTATGTGGTGGAGAAGAGTAAACTCGAGTTTCAGAGAGATGCAAAGGTATATATTAGACTACAATGAAAATGTAACACTCATTGGTAGAAATGATATAGCAGGTTATAGTATTGGCTTTATACTGGATTAGCTCAGGTCTTCTCAACTACCGCTTGTATTTCCAACTTTTTATTTGTTTTTGAAACTATATAAACAATTATTCTTGTATTTATTTGTGTATAATATTGGGTAGTAGAGGAGGACTGGACTCGAGTTTTAGAAGGATAAAAATGTACATATCAGACTAAAAATGTAATGTAACACATTGGTAAAAATGAGATAGCAGGTGATAGTATTGGCTTTTGTACTTAATAACTATGGACGCCTAAATAAATAGCTCCGATATATGACACAATCGTTCATTATTAAATTATAAATATAATTAAAATTATTCTTGAGTTAGAATAGTAGTAAATAATTTCTAAACTCCAGTTTTATAAAGACACAAGGGTACCAAACACACATTGGTAGAACTGAAATAGCAGGTGACAGGAGTGGTTTATACTGGATTAGCTCTGGACTTCTCTATTTCCGCCTGGTATCCCCTGACTATATAAAAACGTTGTATTATTCCATTTTTCTTCACTAATTTCAACTAAATTAAAAAATACCCTTGCGTATATTTAATTAGAATAGTATATAGTGCAGGATCGTAGAATCAAGTTTTCAGAGAGATGCAAGGGTACCAATCAGACTACAAATGTAATCTAACACACATTAGTTGAATGGAGATAGCAGGTGACGGCAGTTACTTATACTGGATTAGCTTTGGACTTCTCTATTTCCGCCTTGTATCCTTTGACTATATAACAACGTTGTATTAACCCATATTTCTCTACTAATTGAAACTAAAATAAAAAAATACCTTTGCATATATTTCGTTAGAATAGTATATAGTGCAGGATGACAGAATCGACTTTTATAGAGATACAAGGGTACCAATAAGGCTACGAATGTAATCTAACACACATTAGTAGATTTGAGGTAGCAGGTGACGGTATTGGGCTTTATACTGGCTTAGGTCAGGTCTTCTCTAATATCCCCGGTCACTAATCAGAGTCTCCGGTAACTCTCTGGACAAAGGTATACAAAGTTATTGATCAAAACAATATAGATCAATAGAAACATATATTTTATACCCATATAAACATAGATCTACTATTCTTACTTTCTCACCTGTCTGAGTATATGTGTTTTATAATAGAATTATATCTTAAAAAGTAATAAAATTAGGTTATACAAATTTGACTTAAAAACTCTTATTCTTGCAATTCTTGAGAAAAATGCTGGTATTTAAGATTTAGAAAGTTTAAAATTAGTAATGGCCGCCAATTTGAAAATAATGAAGATACATTCAATACATTTTTTCAGTAAGTGACCTTGTTATTATTAGAGCAAATATTTTTACAATTTAATTTATTTTTAAACAAATGATAATTCTTTTATAAAATTCACATACAAAAGACAGGTGGGGCATAGCATCGGAGACCAATGTTCATATAGTGAAATATGTTTTTCTTGACCTGATCAGGGAAATTGGGTATACCTTTGTCCAGAGAGTTACGCCAAAACTTGTATAACAACTTTGTATTACCACATTTTATTTTCCAATTATAAAAAGATTAAAACATTATTCATGTATATAATTAGTTACCATAGTTAGCATATGTACGTTAGATTTATTGTAATACAAGGATAGTAATTAGACTAAAAATGTCATTTAGCACATTATTAAAATGGAGGTTGCCGGTGACGACATATGCAGTATACAGGATTAGCTCAGATCTTCTCAACCACCGCAAGGCGTCTAATGACTATAAAATTAATTTTTACTACCCCATCTTTATTTAATAGTTTACACAAATTTTAAATTATACCCATATATAGTTAGTTACGTAAGTATGTAGTGGAATATGACTGAAGTTTCATAGAGATACAAGAGTATCAATAAGGCTGAAAATGTATTCTAACACACATTAGAAGAATTTAGGTTGATGGTGATGGCATTAGCTTTATACTGAATTAGTTCTAGTCTTTTCAATTACCACCTGACTATATAACTAAACTTTTACCCTAACTTTAAAAATTATTCTTCTATATAAATAGTCAGAATGGTATATACTGGAGAATGACTAAACTCGAGTTTCAAAGGCATACAATAGTATCAATCTGACTACAGATGTAAGCAAAAAAAACATATTTTAAGGATTAAGGTGGCAGGTGACAACATTGGATTTACTTTGGATTAGCTCTGGACTTCTCTAATACCATCAGACGTCTACTGAATATATTTCCCCACGTTTTTTTAATAATTCAAACTAAATTAAAAAGCTATTCTTATACATAGTTAGTTAGAACAATATGTAAAGAAAATGTTTGAACTTCAGTTTCATAGAGATACGAGGGTACTAACGAGACTAAAAATGTAATCTAATACTCATTTGTAGATTTGAGGTAGCAGGTGGCGGCATTAGGCCTCATACTGGATTAGCTCTGGTTGTCTCTAATACCGCCTGTCGTCTACTGAATATACAGAGTGTCCCGTAACTCTCTGGACAGAGTATAACCACGATATTGTTTATGTCAAGCCAGAGATATTGTATGATAAGAACATGGGCTCTAATGTTTTGTTTCCCATCTGACTGTGTGTGTGTGTGTGTTTTTATAATATAATTTATATTTCAAAACTAATAAATTAAATTATACCGAATTGGAATAAAATATTTATAATACCAAGGCCATTTATTGAAAAGAATATAATGAAATTATCTTTTTATTACAACCATTAGAGCTAAATTCAGTATAATTTAAAAAAATATAAACTCTTTTATAAAAAACGCATACAGATCAACAAATGGGAAACAAAGCATTGGAGATCCAAGTTCATATAGTGAAATATGTTTGTCTTGGGCTGAGAAATAACGTGGGAAGTTTCATTTCTCGGGAAGATTCGGGAGACCTTTTATAACAGCTTTATATTACGACATTTTTCTTTAATTCAAACAATTGTAATTCAAACAAAATTTTATAATGATTCTTGTTTATAGTTAGTTGGCATAGTATGTAATGGAGGATGACTGAACTCGAGTTTCATAAAGATACAAGGGTACCAATCTGACTACAAATGTAATCCAACACACATTAAAATTAATGTAGGTTACAGGTGACGACATATTATTTGTTGTATACTAGATTAGCTCTGGATTTCTCACTAACGCATGACGTATACTAACTACGTAACAACCTTTTATATAGTCAGTATAAAAAGTCAGAATTTTTACCCTTTCTTTATTTACTATGATCTTAATTGAAAATAAGATCATATATATATATATATATATATACAGGGTGACTGGCTCTTGGTGTGAAAAAATAAATCTGGTAATGATATAGACCCATTAGGTCAGTAAGAAAACTATTATTGAAAAAATGTTATCTAAAAATCCTGTTTGTAGCGATTCTTTTTCCTTTTTTCAGAAAACTTATGTCATTATGTAAAAAGAACTGCATTTTTCTCCAAAATTTACTTTGTAAATAATTTTTTTTATTTATGCTTTCTGAAAGTTCATAATATTTCGATTTAAAAAAGACCATAATAAGCAATTCACATAACTTTATGTGAAACTTATTACCAATAAAAGTAAGAAATTTGAAATTTCTTTTAAAATAAAAAAAAAAAATAAAACCAATATTCTGAGCAATTTTAAGTGAGATTCAATTGTAAAATTTCACAAAAACATTTAATAAGCTACTATTTTACATAAAAAAGTATTTATTTCTGTTTCAAATAGCTGGATAAAAGTGAGGTTTAATGTTGAAAAACATAGAGGTTTTAATAATAAATAAATAAAAACAGATTTTATTTTTCCATTCACCATACTAGGATAGTTAGTAATAGTAACTTTTTCTGGAAGGCAGTGTATATATCAAAGTTTACTACCAATAAAATAGCTGCTCTACATTCCTGCATTACCTTATCAGTTGTCCTATCATTAGGTTCAGATAAGATTTTCTTCTGGTAATTGAAAATGTAAGTTATGCGGTTGAAGAATGATGCAACAACATTCTTAGATGTACACACTGCTGAATGCATATCTGGTACTTCCAAACTAGTCTAGTGAAAGCTATAATGGAGTTTACTTCTCAAAAGTATGCAGAAAATGCACTTTGCGTACGGTTTTTGTAAGGGAAATGCACTTAAAGCTACAAGAGAGTACGCTCATCGATACCCTGATCACCGAACACCAAGCTCAGCAGTATTCACCAGGCTACATCAGCGACTAGTGGAGAGGGGCACTGTGTATAAATCTGCTAATGAGGTAGGTAATGTCATCCATGAAGTAGTAGTGGAACAAATTGGTTCTTGATAATTTTCATATTAATCCAGGCATTAGTATCCGGCAGGTTGCCCGTGAATTTGGGATGTCCCAGTGGAAGTTTTGTGACATTTTAAAGAAAAATAAACTTCATGCATATCATTTTACTCCAGTTCAAGCATTGAAGCCAACTGACTTTGCTCCAAGAGTTGAATTTTGTCGCTGGCTACTCAACAGTGACATTAAGCAGTACAACTCTTTTAAGAAGATATTATGGACCGATGAGTCTTTGTTTACCAGATAACTCATATTTAATACGCATAATCTGCATTTATGGTCAGAACAAAGTCCTAAAGCTACCAGGGAAAGATCATTTAAAACACGTTTAAAAATTAATGTTTGGGCTGGTTTGATATGATGTATTAGGAAACAAGGCAGGCAGTTTGAAAATTATATGAAAAATTTTAAAACTGTGTGAGTATTTTCTCTTTTATCATTACTAGCTGAACGACAAATGTTTCAATTGTTTCTCCATTTTCCTCATAATCATAATTAAATGTGTGGTTTTTGGGTGTATTTATAACTTTAAAGTATACCCGTGTATCAAGTGTGTAAGGATGTGCCATGTGGCTTAATTATAAGTTATATCGTAAATAGTGATTATTCAGCATAAGTGTGGAGTATTATTTGCGGGCTCTATCTAATATAAGAACCCGTAAATCAGTTGAATTGTAAAGTTTTTGAATTATGAACTTAGTTTCATCACATTTATAAAAAACATCTCAAATTCCCCTAAAAGTCATTTTATATATATTTGTGTGTGTGTGTGTGTGTGTGTGTGTGTGTGTGTTGATGTGCGTGCGTGTGCGCTGTCGATAACTTTTAGTAAATAGCTAAATCCTGTTGAGTGATAACTGAGAATTACACTGTAATCTTAATCTTTTTAACTGTTTTACATTGTATTATCTGTATTACTCTTCTAAGATTAAATATAACTAATACCGATATTAGACTGAAATTTATAGAGGTTGTTATGTAAGATTCAGGAATTTAACAAAGCACGATGAAATGATGTGTCTTTATTTTTAATGCATTTTAAATGATGGTGTAGTGGTTTCCAACACCAACAGATATATCAAAGAATTCTGGGCCGATGAAAAATTATATCATTAAGGTTGTTCTACATTAATAAATAATCTTCATAAAATTCTATCTACTCTAGTAGATTTCCTTAAGTAGCATTCTAAATATAATTCATTAACTACTATAAAATGTTCCGACTTGAAAGATGATAGGCATTACATCATACATTTCTTTAAGAATATTGACACTACTGATGGAGACAGGATCATCGTAGATCTGAATGATTCGCCCTACAAGGAAGGAGATCAACCAACTTTTCAAGTGTAAAAAAGATTGTTAATTTGTTACGGAATCATGACTTGGAAGCTATAACGCCTGGGAACTTGTAAATCGGTTCTCGTGGCAATACTGGAAATAACTCCATTGAACTTTATCTTCACGTAAATTACTACATTTATATATAATTTATATACATAGTCTATGTTGTAAAGTAATAAATGAGGATAATTCTTTGATTTATTAATCATGAAATTATGATAACGTCATAATGTCATGTTTAATAAATAATTTTTTATCCTTACAAATGGCCTAGACCTAAATTAGATATTTTATAAAAACAAGTAAAATTCCTAACAATCTTCATTCTAAAAAATGACTGTTGACAAGTTAGAACACCATGAAGATTTAATACAGCGTGGATAAGTAAGAGGACCTCCAGGTAAAGGTTTCCATGTTACTCCTGAAGGTTATTATGATTTATATAATATAATTATACGATATGTCGGAAAGATGCTGTTAGTACAAGATTCGGTTAGTTCAAATTAATTCAAGAATTAATTAATTAGTTCAAGAATAATTTTTAGGTAAAGTCAATAAATGCAACATCAAATGTAATGGAAATTGTATACGATTAAGGACTCCACTTTTACCTAATGATGCTTCTGCAATGGAGTATATGCAAAAACATATTATAAACAAGGGAGCATAGGATAGTTATGGCATGCTATATACATTATTACAAAATGTGGTTGGTTAAAATCTCCAAATGACGCTGTTACAGTAACATTTCTAAATAGTTTTGTTCCACACCAAAGTCCCACATCATTGGGGTTTTATCGACATAAGAGATCTATCTACTATACGCAAGTAAGGAGTAAATTTGAGAACACTTAACACATGAGAATGCACTAACTATTAAAAATGAAAGTAATTATGTCGCAACAAGTTAAAAAGTAATAAATGTAGCAGATGGTACAAATGATACCGATGAAGTAAATTTGGGATGTCTCAGACATGCAATCTCCAAAATGACTAAGTAGTTAAAAAATAAGTACTGATAGTAAGTCAGTTAACAAGATTAGGCGGTTAATTTTTTGTTTATTTTCCTGATGGAATTACTAAAGTTGTAAATGTGTCTGTGTTTGTGGAATATACAATATACATTACACGTTCACTGCCAAGCAATAATTCGATACTAATAATAATAATTTGGGAAAGCCCCACTGACGAGCAATGAATCGTTTATTTGTAAATATATGTCCACCTCACTGGGTCGTTTACGGAGCCTTCACTCATGGAAGTCGTCTCCAATATGTAATATCTCTATTCATAACATTAAGTATGCGATAACAGAATAAGTTTCATTTCAAATTCTTAAATTTTCTTTGGAAGATTTTAGTTTTAAAACCATGATGTCCAAACACAATAATTATTAATATTATAGTTAAACATAAGTAGCACTCTAACGCTCTGTGTCAATTGAAACTAACTGAAAACAGACATGTTCTATATTATTAACATTATGTATGTCATAAAGATATAAGTTAACTTTTCTATTCCATAATTTAATAATTCAGTTCTTTTTTCAATTTAAAACACATTAATGCAAATAAAATAGTGGCAAATATTATAGCTGTGTTATCTTTCCTTTCATTATTGTTTGATGACAATGCAAGTGTGTGTATTGTTTACTTGTTTGTGTATTAACCAACAACCAGGTATTCTCACCGTTAGAGCCCGAGTGAGCTCAGCTGGAGTTTTGAAACTATTCAGTCGAGGTAGGCTCAAGTGTTGACTGCATTCAGCTGTTACTGGTTTTCGGGTGTTATTGGAATTCGTGGTCATTTACTTCACATGTGACCATTATAACATTTTGTAGAATCTATGAGTATACATTTTTAACAACTTTATGTGGCTTTTAACTTAAAAGTCAACTCTTAAATTTTGTCTGTAAGAATGATTTTTCGTAAAGGTTTAAAATGATTGTGCATATTTGAGCCAGGTGTGCGTTTTCCGTGGGTTGGCCGTGATACATCCAGGGACGGATGTCTTTAGATTAAATTCTCCGATAACTAGATACACCTGGGACGTAATCAATTGATATTTAGGTGTCGCTATTAGTTATAAGGGGTGAGCTGTGTGACAGGGGTTATTGGAACGTCATTCTCGTTATACAATTAATTATTAACCCCTTATGGCATAGATTATATAGAGTTTACAGACTATGCTGTACTCTTTTGTGGGTATGATTATTTCTTAGCTGATGCACACCTCCTTATGACATGGGAATTTTGGCGATCACATATGGGTATATAGTTACATCATCCTAGATGCAAGTAAATTATTTTAAAATCCTTTCGTCCTGCTATAAGAATTTATACTTTTTCGTTAGATTTGTATTAAGAACACACCAAAGAAAACAAACCAAATGAATCCACAATGAAAAATCATTACACCGTTCAAAGTTGTACACAGAAAATTCAGTACCACAAAAAACTTTATAGTTTACTAGAATAATAAATATTTTCTCGTATATTGTTTTTAATTTTCTATAATAATTTATAGCTCTTATTTTAACCCAACTATTAAACCAGTTATAACTTAACGCATTTAATAATTTTCAGGCGATGATGAAAAATGTATAAAATGAAACATACGAAAATTTTCACTTTAGAATATTACAAATATTTTGAAAAATATTTATTATGTTCTGCTTTTATACTTAGAGATGCAACAAAAATCTATAAACAGTATCATTATAAAATTATAGTGAATTATAATTACGAGAGGAATTATGCAATAAGCTAATCAGAAAGACTATTGTTGCTCGGTCATCGACCTGGTAACTGCTTCTACACAGACTGACATTGTGTGTACATCATACACTCCGTATAGCCGGAGAGGTAAAATACAACTACTCACACATAGTGTGATATAGGTCAGCAGTGGGCCAGTATATTGCGTCTACAACAGACTGACATTTTGTGTACATCATACACTCCGTATAGCCGGAGAGGTAAATACAACTACTCACACATAGTGTGATATAGGTCAGCAGTGGGCCAGTATATTGCGTCTACACAGACGGACAATTAGCATCCAGGCAGACTCTTAGTATGGGCCAGCGAGGTAGACACCTATTTACACAAAGAGGGTTATTCCAATGCAGTGGACAGGTACATTGCATCAACATAGACAAACTATTATCATCTAGGCAGATATTTAGAATGACCTGAGAGATAGACATACCTAGTCAGAAATTTACGGTTAAATCTCGGCAAAAAAACCTGTATATTGCTTCTACCTAGACAATCAATTAAATTCCGGGCGACTCTCAGTATGGCCAGTGATTACATCTACTCACACATAAGCGTTTATAGCTTGGTAGTGGACATGTACATTGCCCCAACACGGATAGGTAATTTTCACTGACATTTGATATGTCGTAGCCGTTTTTAAGAAAGACCAAAAGTCGCAATATAATAAACATAAACCTATTTCACTCTTGACGTTTTATAAAAATATTTGAAAAGGCCGTCAAAAGAAAACTGTAAGGTTTTCTAAACAGCAGTTAATTTTATAGTAAGAGCCAATTCGGTTTCCGGTTGGGTTTGAACAAAGAGACAGGTTTACTACAGTTGAGGGAAAACGTATCATCTGGTATAAATAACGAGTGTCCTGTAAGTGGCCTTTTCCTAAATATGACCGAATCGTTTCACACAGTTAATAATAAAAGTCATTGCGTAAAAGGTGAATGGTGTTGTAGGAGAATTTGGATGTATAGTAAGTAGAGTCTCACAAGGCTCTGTTCTGGGAATATATACATATAGAGAATATATATTGCTCCCGGCGGAGCAAGTACTTTTTGCGATTCAGTGTTTATTGAAATTATATATATAGAGAGAGCGAGAGAGCGAGAGAGAGAGAGAGAGAGAGAGAGAGAGAGAGAGAGAGAGAGAGAGAGAGAGAGAGAGAGAGAGAGAGAGAGAGAGAGAGAGAGAGAGAGAGAGAGAGAGAGAGAGAGAGAGACATTTGACATTTCTTTATTTTACCTGCCCCGGTTTAGACCAGAGGTCCACTCTTCCACCGGAACAGCATCAAATAAATACAATCCTTTTTACATTTGAGTTTGTGGTTATACATTTATAAATGAGTTATTATATTTTACTAACAATTACATGTTTGATTATAGATTCATTTATGTTTAGATTTATGGATTTTATATTTAAACATTTAAATAAGACAATAAGTCAACGAGAGTACCAACAAATACATTCTTACATCTAAAATAAATCAATTATATCTTGCCAGTAAGTTTTTCTTTACTTTTTTCAAAAACAATTTTTCACTGTTACAATCTCTAAGTTCAATCTGTAATGCGTTTAATTTTCTAATAGACTCAACATTGAATGACTTTGAATAAATTTACAGTTCTATGTCTAGGAAACTGAAGAATTACATTACCAAAACGTGTTTCTCTTAAATGTACATTTCTCATAGTAGTATATTTTTCATGTAATATGATGGCTCTCTTTCCTTAAAAGACAAGAAAGCAATATTTCTCTCTCTCCTCTCTCTTTCTCCTCTCTCTCTCTCTCTCTTGTCTCTCTTACTCTCTCTCTCCTCTCTCTCTCTCTCTCTCTCTCTCTCTATATATATATATATATATATATATATATATATATATATATATATAAGTAGATAGTAATGTGGGGTTTCTAGACCACTTTTGGGACAGTCAGAAAATCTATGTAAAATACTGTTCATTGAGCCATAAACGAGTCTATAAATCACGAACTAAAAATAAACGAATCTATAGCTGTTTGCTTCTACTTTCTTAAGGTGTCTATTGGAAACTTAGTCAAATCTGCTTCGAATCAACGAAAATTCTGTTGTAAATATGTTAAAATCTTAATGAAAAATCTTGGGAAATTTAAAGAAAAAATTATTTAAAAATAGTATAAAGAATTTAAATTGCCTCCTACAAACCAATATAGTAATAAAAGTACTATTTTGTCCTATAACTATACTATTTTTTCAATAATTTTAAGTCTTAGTTTACATCACTGTTTCACCAGAAATTGTGCTGATTTCTGTCAAATTCAAGTAAAAATCATTACTTTTTCAAATTCTTAGTTAAGAAATTTTTTCCTTATAAATATGGACCGCAAAAAGGTATCATGCCCCTACTGCAAGATGTTTTTGAACATCATTACACCAGGTATTACACCAGTATTTTACTATAAAAGCAGACGAAATCTTCGATGTAAACGATTTTATCACCAAACAATTTAATAAATTAACACATCGTGAACAAACAAATCATCCAAATAAGGGTTCTGGATGGACATTTAAAAGCTGCAAACAACTAGTTTTGAGCATTAATAAACACGAAATGATGAACCCAGGATCATATATTGATTTACCACAAGTAAAAAAAGCTTGTATAAATATAAAAAATAAAGATGATTATTGCTTTATTTATTCTATCCGATGTGCTATTGAAAAAACAGAGACTCATGTTGACAGAGCAAAACAATATAAAAAATTTGTAAATGACGAGATATTTTCGGGCTTTGAGTATCCAATGTCTTTAAAAGATATACAATTATTTGAACAACGAAGTCACAATTCCAAGTACAAATATCCAAAAGTGTCTATAAATATCTATACTTATGACGAAAAACTCAACATTGTTCCATTAAAAATTTCCAAAGTTTATAATGCCGAGTTAGAAATCGATTTATTGTATGTTAAACAAGAAGACAAATCTCATTATGTTTTGATAACAGATTTAAATAGATTAGTTAGTTCTCAGTTATCTAAACATAAAGAAAGAAATTTTTTTTGTAGGAGATGTTTAAGCCATTTCTACAAATCTGGAGATTTAACAGATCTTTTAGAAATTTGCAAGCAACATGAAGTTTGTAAACCAATTATGCCATTTCCAGGCCAAACAACTAAGTTTACTAACTATCAAAAGAAGTTTAATCATCCGTACGTTATTTATATGGATTTTGAAAGCATATTAGAGAAAATTCCGACATGCAAGAACAATCCACAAAGATCGACTACAACCAAGATTCAGAAGCATATTCCTTATGGTTTTACTCTATATTTAGTGTCGAATGTTACCGATCGCATGTATAAACCTATATGTTATCGAGCCAAAAATGAAGACGATTTGCCTAATGTTCCTGCAAAAATTTTTTTTAGGAGCTTAATAAATTATCGAAATACATAGCTAAAAAATATAATTCAAGGAACATGAAGACTATGAAATTAACTGAAGATGAAGAAATTTCATATCAAAATTTAAACGTTTATCATATCTGTGAAACAGAAGGTTTTGATGGTGAAAAAAGATTAAAAGTAAGTGATTATTATCCTTTAACAGGTACATTTCGAGGCGCAGCTCATTCATGTTGTAATCTGAATTTGAAATTTCCACAAAATATTCCATTTCTCTGTCATAATATGTCAAATTACGATACTCATTTGTACATAAAAGAGATGGCTAAACAATATGGAAATGTTGATTTGATCATAAACACCGATGAACGATACATAAATTATTCTGTAAATTCAGGATATGGATATTAATTTGAAGATGATGAACCTAGAGAAATTATTAAGTTTTCGTTCGTAGATACATTTAGGTTCATGGCGTCATCTATTGAAAAATAAGCTAAAAACCTCAAAAAAGAAGATTTCAAACATACAAATCATTTTATACAAGATGGAAGAATATTGAATGAAATTTTAACAAGACTGCCAAATGACGAAGACGAGATTTTTAAAATATTGTCTGGAAAAGGCATATTTCCTTACGAATTTATCGATTGTATTGAAAAACTTGATTACACAGAAGAGCTGAAAATTTAAGATTTCTATTCACTTTTGACAGATGAGAGCATATCTGAGAAAGATTTTCAACACTATTTAAATGTATGGAACACATTAATAGTGAAAAATTTAGGAAATTACTCTGATTTGTACAATATCCAAGATGTACTATTGCTCGCTGATATATTTGAACGTTTCAGAAACATTTGTCTAACTTGTTACAAACTTAATCCAGCACATTATCTAACAGCTCCAAGCCTTGCATGGGATGCTATGTTAAAATTAACGAAAATAGAATTACAATTGATAGGTGATTATAATATGTATTTAATGATTGAAAAAGGTATTCGTGGTGGTATTTCTCAATGTATTAAACTTCAACTGTTTCAATATCATTGACGACAACTGTATAGCAAGTCATATGTACAAGCAGAAAGTTAAATTTAACAAGCCAATCTACATAGGTTTTTCCGTTCTTGACCTTTCATAATTGTAATGTACGAGTTTTATTACGACAAACTTAAGAAATATGATCCAGATTTGAATCTGTGTTACATGGATACAGATAGTTATTTCCTAGAATTGAAACGAAATCCTTATAAGATTAAAAAAGAAAATATAGATGAGTTTGATACGAGCGATTATCCAAAAGATCACGAATGTTTCACTAGCAAAAACAAGAAAGTTATTGGAAAATTCAAAGATGAGTTAAATAGCGAAGTTTTAGAAGAATTTTGTGGATTGAGATCGAAAATGTACTCGTACAAATATCTAGACAAAAATCCAGTAAGATGCAAAGGAATTAAGAGAAGCGTTGTAAATAAAACAATAAATATCGAAAACTTGAAGAAATGTTTGTTCGAGGATAAAGGAGAATTTAGGGAGATGACAGTAATTAAAAGCTATAAACATGAGTTGTACACCGTTACTATAAACAAGTTAGCACTGAACGCTACAGATAATAAGAGAATTGTCCTAGAAAATAAGTCAATACAGTACCGTATGGCTATAAAAATGAAGCAAAATCTGATATATTAGATGAATTAAATAAACTTGGAAACTTTGATATATAAATGGAAGATGATTTGATCCACTGTCACAAATGTAAGAAGAAAACGAAAAATATAGATTCTAAGATTGTTCAAACTCAAAACGGGTTGTATAGAATTGCAGCAAAATGTTCAAAATGCAAGGCAAATAAGAGTAAATTTATAAAGAATCCTTATGAAAAAACAAGTTAAAAAAGAATTAAAAGATAAACAATAAATTAAGATTGAAGCTAAAGAAATTCATGCTCCTGTTTACGAACAAATTTATTAAGAGAAAAATTATAACTTTAGGAATAGATGATTTATGGGCAGCAGATTTACTAATAATGTCTAACTATTCAGATCAAAATGATGGATTCAAGTATATGTTAAATGTTATAGATACTTTTTCAATATATGTTTGGTCAAGACCCAACAGGAGAAAAAATGGAAAAGATGTTTCTAAAGAATTTGAAGATATAATCCAAGATGCAATTAAAATCAATCACAAAGCTCCAAATCTTCTCCATACAGATAAGGGATTAGAATTTAAGAATAAAGAATTTAATGATGTTTTAAGAAAATATAACATAAAACTTTATCATACTGAGAATGAAGAAAAATCTAGCATTATTGAAAGATATAACAGAAATCAAAATGAGAGAATGAAAGTAATTTTCGAGATTAATAAGAATTTAAAATGGATTGATATTCTTAAAAATATAGTAAACAAATTATAATAATACGTTTTATAGCACTATAAAATGAAACCAAAAGATGTAAATAAAGAAGCTGAAAAAGAATTATTGGAAACTGTTTCCAAGTATATTCCACCAGAAATTCACACGAAAACTAAATTTAAAGTCAATGATCATGTAAGAATTGTTAGTAAAAAACAAACATTTTCGAACAAATATAAGAACAATTGGTCAAGAGAAGTATGCGTAATTTATCAAATTAATAACACAGATCCTGTAACTTATAGTAAAAAGGATTTAAATAATGAAGAAATAACCGGAGATTTCTATGAATATGAATTGAGAAAGTTAAATCTGTAATTTTTTCTATATAAATGGAGGCTCAAAAGAAATGTAAAATATGTCAAGAACTTAGAATTATTAAAGAATTTTCTAAAAATAAGAATACCAAAGATGGATTATACTATTATTGTAAGGACTGGCATTATAAATATTGCAAGGAACTATACGATAAAATGGAAAAATTAACTTTAGAAGAGAAAAAATTTTGCGTTTGTAAAGAAATTAAGGATATTTCTGAATTTAATAACTGGCATTATAGTAAAGATAAAAAAAACAGGCATATTGTAAAGATTGTGCTATAAGAATTATTCGAAAAAGTAAAAAGAAATTGACTCTTTGCGAGTGTGGACGAATCATTCAATGGTTACCTTATCTTAAAAAACATTTACAAACAAAATATCATAATTCGAGAGTTTAGTAAAATTTATTACCATTTTCATCGTGCAATTTAGATATCTTATAAATCAGTCGAGATTCTATCATATTTGTGATAAAATGATTTCCGTTGTATAAAATATTTAAAGATTCTTTCATTTGATTATAAAGATTTATACTATTTGGATCACCATGTGTTAACAAAATTTCCATTTCTGGGTAATCAATTTCAAGTTCTTTCAATATTTTTGGTATTTCTCTTTTTTGAGCTCTGATAACGTAATAAGGATATTCCCACATGTGATTCTTTTTAATTAATACAAAAACATGGTGTTTTTTCTTTTAAAAATCTTTACAAACAAGGTCTGGTTTAATTAAGTCAATTTTTACACTTTGTTTTGCGATTATTTCCGTTTTTTATTTTATCTTTAATTTGCAAGTGTTTAACTTCGTCCTCTAAATATTTAATCTTGTTTTCAAGTTTGTACTCACCAAGTTTTCTAATAGAGGGCAAAAATTCTTTCGTAACCCAAGTTTTGAAGATATTTGTCTCCTTTTTATGTGATCTCAAAATTAAAGAATAAAGTCCTTATTCATTGATGAAAATAGTATTTTTTTGAAAGTTAGAAGGTAGGGCAATCGAATGACCCACCTTATTTATTTCAGAATATGATAATTTATCATCATTATCAACATGCTCTCTAACTGCTTGTTTCGTATTTTCATATTCTAGAATTTCTGCAACATTTTTAGCTTTAAACCAAAATTCGTTATTTTTATCCATAATCGTAAAAATATTTTTGTTATTGAATTTGAGTTGATTATTGAGTAGATTCACAACTGACTCCATTTAGGTAGAAACATTTTTAACTAGTAATTTTTATTTTGAGAATAAAGTCCAGATTCATTGATACAAACAGTGTCAGGATGAATATTTTTGAAGGAGCTATTTATATCTCCTTTGTTTTTTAATTCAAAATATGATATTTTATCATCATTTTCAACATTTATTCTGATTGCTTGCATGGTGTTTTCATATTCTAAAATATTACAAACATCTTTTGCTTTAAACCAAAATTCAATTATTCTCATCTAAATTGTAGATATATGTTTGTTATTGAATGTAAGTTGATTATTGAGTAGATCCACGACTGTTTCCATTTAAATAGAAATAAAATTTAAGTAGTAACTTGCAATCTTAAGTAAATAGTTGATTTACTCTCATTATTTAATAAATTTCCCTTAGAGTCTTGTATGGTTAGAATGATTTTTTGAATTCTTTTAATATTTTTTCTAATTGGAATATAGTCGATTTCATTCGGTTTTTCACAGATTTTTTATCCATAAGCAACATTTGGGAAAAAAAAAGTGTATAAAATTTCAGATTCTTTATGATGATGTTCAGTATGATTTTCAAAACTAGGTTCAACGAGATTACAATGTACTTCAATTACATCAAACGGTCTAAATTTTGGCGTTCCTAAATATACCTGATTTGGCTCAATAGTTTCTTTAATAAACCCTAATAAATCTACTATAATTGCTGAAAACATTATTCTTACTGGTGATTTTATTTGAATTTTGTTAAAAGAGATAATTTTTTTTGCATTTCAAACTTGTTTTCGTCAAAGTTTATAGATTTATCTGATTGTTTGAATGTTTTTTAGATAATTTCTAAAGGAATTTTTTATTTCATCGAAGGTATAATATCCTTTGTTTAAACCATAGTATTTTGTTATGATCTTCTCACTAAATCGTATAAAATAAAGAGAACTTTCACTAATATTTATTACAAAATTATCAGAATAAAAACCACTTAAACCCATAAAATAATTTGATCCTTCCTCTAAATGAATAGGATGTTCTAAGTTTAAAACTAATTTGGAGCTTTCTGAAGTCAACTTGAATAGTTTCATTTTTGCTATTGAAAGGGAGAAATTTTTAAAGCACAAAGATCAGATAAAACTACAAACGTTTGAAGAAAACAAGAAAGATCAACCTATTAGATTGTTAATAGTTGGTTCAAGTGGATGTGGAAAAAACAAATTTATTATTGAATTTCATCTACAATAGATTAATAACCTATTCAAATTTATATGTTTTTAGGAAATCTTTAGAACAAGATGCAGACAAAAAATTAAACAAAGATTTGAAAATATTGAGAAAAACTTAAGCAAAAAAAATATCACATTTTTATAATGCCTCTGAGGACATAGTTCAATTAAGCGGTAGTTTTCGATGATTGTATTTTAGAAAATCAAGACATTATTAAGGAAAATTTCGTAATATCTCGTCATAAAAATATCTCTTGCATTTATCTTTCTCAATGCTTTTCAAAGTTTGATAAACAAGTTATAAGAAATAATTTGAATATGCTTTGTATTTTTAAACAAGATGATCACTACACTAAAAATATTTACAACAATTATGTGGGATCTGATATGAGTTTTAACCACTTTAATGAATTATGTGATAAAATTTGGAAAGAAGACTAGGGATTTTTAACTATTAATCAATCTTTGAAGCCTAAAAATGGTAAATATTTGAATACATTTTCTAATATAAATGATACTCTGAGGTCTGAGAAATTTAATCGATAAAATATTTGTTATTTTTACATTATCTTTACTTTTTATTTACATTATGGAGATAACTGAAAAAGGGTAAATCTGTTCACGTTTTTACGTTCCACGTTTACGTTTTCACGTTGCACGTTCACGTTGTCACGTCCCACGTTCACGTTTTCACGTTCCACGTTCACGTTTTCACGTTCCACGTTCACGTTCCACGTTCACGTTTTTCACGTTCCACGTTCACGTTTTCACGTTCCACGTTCACGTTTTCACGTTTCCACGTTCCACGTTCACGTTTTCACGTTACACGTTTACGTTTTCACGTCCCACGTTTCAAATTTTTTATAAATAAATGGCGAACGTAAATTCTGAAGAAGCAAAAAAACTTTATCAAATCGAAAAGAAATTAATCAAAAATTTAAAGAAAAGATCAGACTCGATGAAAAAGAACAAGCATTTCTTCAAAAAATTAATCAACCTGTAACTTCTGCAATTAAAAATGTTGAAGGTAAAATTTAAAATGTTTTAAATCAAAATTAAAATGTGATGGATTTGGTTCCAGTTGTACGAAAATTTGCTGATATTTCGATTCCAGAATCTGAAGTAGAAGACTTTGAATTATCAAAACTACCATCTTCTACCCCATTTAGACCCCGAATCATTAAAGATTCTACAATAGTTGAACCAAGAAGTCCTGGGACAACGGATATAATAATTTGTGAAATTGGTAAAAAATTCCTTCCTAGAGCAAAAGATGATAACTTTGGTTTGTATTGGGATAGAAAAAAGAAAAGTTTTATGATTGGAAATTTACCCGTTAATTTTGAACATAATGATATAATTATTGATAATGTAAAATATGAAGGAACTCAAGGTTTATGGAGATTAATAACAGACAATGATGTTCCTAAAGAAGATTTATATTTTGAAGAAGATTTACAAAATTAAACTGACATTTTATAGAAGTCTGATTCAATTTTTAAAAATAATGATCCATCCACTAAAAAACCTAAGTCAAGTAGAGGTAAAAAATATATGAATTTAATTAAAGGAATTTGGGAAAATAAAGATCAAATCGAAGGATCAGGTGTGAGAAAATACAGTGATAATAAGACTGAATACAGATATATCGACGATTTGACAAAACTTGATGGAATTATTAATTATATTTATGCTCAAGAAAAGGCTGGAAATAACAATGTTTTAAACGAAAAGAAAGCAATTAAAGATTTTATTTCGAACAAACTTGATGAATTGTTTGAAAAACCTGATGTAATTAAATATTTAAAACGAATTTTGCCTCAAATAAGTTCTCCAATTTTGGTTAAAGGTAGTGGACTTTTGAATGATTTTATCAACAATTTACCTTTTGAATTACACGTACCAACTTATCAGTATCTGGGGCCTGGCACAAAACTCGAAAAAAGACTAAAAAGAGGAGATCCTGGTGTGAATAAATTAGATCAAGCTGTAATGGAACACGATATTTTTTATCCAAAACATAGAGACACAAATTCCAGACATATAGCAGATAAAATTTTACAAGATAAAGCAATGGATAGATTTTTATCAAAAGATGCTAGTTTAGGTGAAAGATTTGTTGCAATTCCAACAGCTGGAGCAATGTTTTTGAAGAGAAAACTAGGAATGGGAATCGAAGAGAACTTGAAATTTTAGCTATATAAATGGAGGTGAACGTAAATTTCAGCAAAAATCAGAAAGAAAATTAAAATCCGCTTTTAAGAAAGAAATACCCGTTAGTATTCAATTTAAAATATATCAAATAAAAATGGCGAAGATAAGATATTTTTAACAAATAGACAATACAATAAACTCGAAAAACATAAGAAAAACAATAAAGGAACCAGAATAGAATTTTCTTATAATCAGTTGAAAGAAATTTAAAATGGTGGACTTTTGAAAGATTTATTAGATTTTGGAGAAAATATTCCAGTTGTTAAAAATGTTGTTCCTTATGTTCGTAAAGCTGCTCCAATCGTTAAAAAGACGTGATTCCTATTGTTCGAAACATTTTAAATTGGTTAGATAAAGAGTTGGAAGATGTTACAGGATCTGGATTAGATGAAAAAACTTTGAATTACGTGAAATCAAACATTAAAAAAAAAATTGAAATCAAACCATTAACATTCGGGGAATTGGAAGAAATCTGCTAAAATATTAAACATTCTAGAGGAATTTTCATGAGAGATACATTACCTGAAAAATTTAAGAAATTTGAATGTGGAATTGTGAATTTAGACTCGATTATGGGAAGTGGAACGCATTGGATTTGCTATTATAAAAATGATAAGAATGCATATTATTTTGATTCTTATGGAAGAATTGAGGACAAACCACCGAGAGAATTGATAAAATATTTGAAAAAATCAAACCTTTATTATAATGATTCTCAAATTCAAGACTATAAAGATCCCCCAATTTGTGGTCATTTATGTGTTTTTGTTTTGAATGAATAGACTGATGGTAAAGATTTTAAAGAAGTTGTTAACAATTTATTACTTAATAAATATGGATTTACAAAATATTTTTGATGTATTTGTAACACAAATTAAAACAGAAAGTATTTAAAATGTAGATAATAGTTTGAATTTTGATAGTTTGAGAAATGAGTTTGATAACAAGTTACAACATTTGTTGCAAAACCTTCCAGATTCAGATATGTTTGCTGTCGAGATTGAAGATTTCAAAGCAGAAAATCCCGAATATGACGAAGTAGATCATTAATGACTAAAATGTATACCTTTTCTTATCGACTTATTCATGATTAAAATTTTCGTAAAAGAGTTTTGAAATTTTCTCTTATTAAATGGTGGACTACAAAAAGTATTCAGGCGATATTGAAAGGGCGGAGTTTAAAAATTTATATCCAATTAGTAAACAACATTTAAATGAACCGAATAAAAAAACTGAGTTTAATATTGATTTTGGAGATAATTTATGCTTGTCTAACTTCGAATTTTATATTTCTGGACCTTTAACAAAACAAGATGGTCAAGCATATCTTGGAACAAATGATGTCAGATTGATTAATAATTTCGTGCCGTTTTTATTCTATAAAATTGAAGTAAGAAAACACAATAAATTGATAGAAGAAATCGAAAATTGTGGTCAATTAAGTACAATTAAAGGAAGCATATCTTATTCCAAAAGTGATGTATTTTCAAACAGTTTTGAATCAACTTTTAAATTTGGACAATTTGAAGCGGTCGGTGATTTAGCACATTTCGGCTTAGGATTCTTTGAAAATGTAAATTTTCCAATCTATAAAGGTGGATTTTACATTAATTTCATAAGAGCTGAAGATGATGATGCGATATTAAAAACAAAAACTGGAAATGATATGCCAGTTAATGGCAAAATTACAATTAACGAGTTTTTCATTAGAGTTCCGATGATTGATTACAAAACCACGAGTAAAATTAGATTGATTGATGAAATTACAAAATCTCAAAACATCATGTTTAATTTTCTAGATTGGCAATGTATTGTGCAAAAAGGTATTTCCGGAACAACTTATTCGTTCAATATCACAAATATTTATAGAAATATTTTCAATCCCAAGTTCATTATTGTTGGTTTTCAAACAGATAGACAGAATAATCAAGAAAAAAATCCTTAAAAGTTCGATAGTTTGAATGTGAAAAATATCAGAATAAAATTGAATGGTTCTTATTATCCAGATGAATTACAAAATTTAAACATTCCTGGTGGTCTTTTGAGAATCATGTATCAAGATTTTAAGAAAGTTTACTACAAAAATATGGAAATGTATTACAACCCCAAAGAATTTATAGCAAATGGATCCATTTATGTCATTGATACAACAAAGAGTTTGACAAATATTTCTGGTTCAAAGAACGATATAATTATCAATATGGATTTTCAAAATGCTATTGCAAATGCGATTTGTTATGTTGTTGTTTCTGAGAAATTATTATCATATGACGTGATTAAGAACGATATTAGAGAAATCCAGTAAAATTTTAGATTTCTGGATTTTTTTTTCATTTTAGAGATTTTTTATTAAGATTTTAATATATTTACTACAGTATTTCCGTTTATTCGAAACAGATATGGGAACATTGGCAATAGATTTTACATTGATTCTAGCAGATTGATTAAAGCAGATTTAACTACAATTGTTATAGATTTTTCTTTTATTCGTAGCAGATTCAACTACATTTCCAATAGATTGATTCGAAGCAGATTTGACTAAGTTTCCAATAGACACCTTAAGAAATTAGAAGCAAACAGCTATAGATTCGTTTATTTTTAGTTCGTGATTTATAGATTCGTTTATGGTTTAATGAACCGTATTTTACGTTGATTTTCTGACTGTCCCAAAAGTGGTCTAGAAACCCCACATTACTATCTACTTATATATATATATATATATATATATATATATATATATATATATATATATATATAATATATATATATAATTATCATGTAATGAAGAAAAACTATTTGATCGTCTTCAAATCAGAATTAACCGGCAATGATATGTCATCTACTTTATTACCAATATAGTGAAACGCCATATCATCTGCATAACTAGTTACATGCTCGTAAAATTGTCTATTGCAAAGACCATATATATATATAATATACATATATATATATATATATATATATATATATATATATATATATATATATATACGGAACATCACTTGTGGTACAGAACTTGTGGTATATGTTCTTACTTCTGAACATCATACTTAGATTCTGTTAGTGTTCTGTATCAGTACGGGTAATTACTGTATTTAGTTTCTTGCTGTATGATTGTATTCTTATTGGATGATATTTTTATGTATTTCTTGAACTCGTAACGTGCTAAGTGAAATAGATCTAGTAAATCAAATTTGTGTTTTTATACTGCTAAAACAATAATAAAAGGTTGTGGTGTGTATTGGTTTGTGGCTTATCTGTTAACGTTTTGTTTTGTTATTAATTCTAGAAAAATGTTAAATTTTTTGTTTGTTTGCTAATATCTTTACTATTACAAAAAGCGAATTGACAGAGGCGAGGTAACGTGGTCACTGGAACAAATTGGTAAATAAACATTGTGTTATGCTACTGCTAGAACTATGTTATGAAACTGCTGTGTGTGTATGTCATTCTCTTGACCGTTACAGCACAAACAAATTTGACAAACGTACTTAAACATGGTTAGTGGAGTGGAACTGGTAAAACAAGGTTGTGTTTTGCTACTGCTAGTACAGTAAATGTTAAGAGGCTTTTGTATTGATATGCCAATCTCTTAATCATTAATGCTCGATACCAAGTGACAATCGCACGTTATGGGTCTTATTGGAATATAAGTAGAAAGCAACCTTCAGTTTTGCTCTTGCTAGAACTATAACAAAAGTTTATTGTGTTAGATTTCCATTCTCACGACCATTACTGCTCAAAAGGAAACTAAAACGCGCGTAACGTGCTTAGAGAATTGGAACTGGTTATGTTGTTTTTTAGGTACACTTATAACAATTATAACAAATTACTGTGTATAATATTCAATCTTTACTGTTCAAACCAAATTGAAAAACGCACGTAAACATGCTTCATGGAGAGGAATTGATAAAAAAACATGAGTTTTGCTACTGATAGAACGGTATTTGTGTTTTTATGCCAATTCTTTTGACCACTTAGGCAAAATCGAAGTAACAAGCAACGTTCACTAAGTCAGTGGATTGGAAAAGATGAAAAACTGTTGTGATTTACTACTTTTAGAACATTTTTAACTGATAGTTGACTGTATGCGTTTCTCTTCACTATTCCTGCTGAAACCAAAGTAACAAACGTGCGTTAACCTGCTTAGTGGAATGGAACTGTTAAACTAACGTTTACTACTTTTGCTAGAACTATGTTAAAAAGTTATTTATTTATTTATTCCAACGGTACAGACCATTTTACAATAAGGTTAAAATTAGATGGAAAATAATACAATGTAAATAAATAGTTAACAGTAGCGCATAGGCACATACAAAGCGGATAAATAAGTTATAAAAGTAACAGTTTACAAAACAAAAACAAAAAGTTACAGATGCAACAACAAGTAACAAAAAATAAAATAAATACTATTGATCTCATAACACCAAAAACCTACGATAAAATAATTTAAATAGTAATTACTACAACTAACCATATAGGTAAACTGAATGGAATTTTGAAAGATAAAAATAAATAATAAGAATGTACTCGTAACAAAAACAACAAAGATAAGTAACAAACTGTAATAACAGTAGCAAAAGAGTATTACCATCAACAAAATATATCTAAATACTAGAACTCTAAATTTAACATTAACATTAACAAATAGCAATAATACTTAAATATAATTTATAAATAACAACATAACAACATAGGTGCAATGCATGATCTAAATGAATGACTAAGTTGCACGTATAAATCTATAAAATAAAGTAACAAAAACAACAAGGTATGGTAACAAACCACCATGCCGAAGGTAAAAATAACAGCAATAAACATTATAAAAAACCAACAATAATAATCAATAATTCTTAGCAACCAACAGCATATGCACAAACCATAACATAATTTATTTTAAAAAAAGGCTGTTTATAACAGGTTGTTAAGCTACTTAACATTCCGTCTGAAGGAAGGAACAGTCCCATGGAAGAAGTCAAGTTATTGTGTCTTTATGCCATTCTCCTGACCATTACTACTCAAAATGAAGTGAAAGACGCGCATAACGTGCTCAGTGGAACGGAAATATAAATCAAATTTTTGTGTTTCTACTTCTTGAACAATTTTAACATATTTTTTTAATTATATGCAATTTTCTTGACCGCTACTGCACTACTAAATTGATAAACGTGCGTTAACATACTCAGTGGAGTGGAACTAGTAAACAAACGTTGTATTTTGCTACTGATAAAACAATTTTGAGAGTTTGCTGTTATGAATGCAATTCTCATGACGATTACTGCTCAAACCGAAGTGACAAACGCGCTTTAAGTCAGTCAATCAATTCAAACTGGTAAAATAATTTTGTGTTTTTACTGCTTGATAATTTTTAAATTTGTTAATGTGTTTGTGTGCTATTTTATTGACATTTAATACTAAAAAAACCCGCGTTTATGTGCTCAGTGGAAAAAACTAGTAAAAACATTGTTTCTTTGTACATTTAGAGCAAAGGTAACAGGCCATTCTCCTGACTATTACTGCTAAACCGGAGTGATAAACACGCGTTCACATAGTCAATGGTTTGTAGCTGATAAGTAAACGTTTTTATTGCTACTGCTAGAACGATGTCAACAGGTTATTTTGTTTGTTTGCCAATATCTTCACTATTACTACTCAAATCAAGTTGACACAGGCGAAGTAACGTGCTCACTGGAACAAACTGGTAAATAAAAATTGTCTTATGCTACTGCTAGAACTATGTATAGAAGTTTCTGTGTTTCTGTGCTATTTCCTTACCGTTACTGCACAAACAAAATTTAAACTTTTGTTAAAAGCTAGTACAATGTTAAAAGGCTGTTCTATTGATATGGCTTGATCATTACTGTTCAATGCGAAGGAAGAAATATACTTGAAGAACAAATTTTAAAAATGTTTTTGTTTTTATGCAATTATCATGACCATTACTGCTCAAACCGAAGTGACAAACGATATTTAACGTGCTCAGAGAATTGGAACAGGTAAAAAAGCGTTGTTCTGGTATTGATAGAACAATGTTACAGATTACTATATTTGTATACATTTCTCTTAGCCGTTACTGCTCAAGCCAAAGTGACAAATGCGCGTTAACGTGCTAAGAGGATTGGAATTGTTGAAACTGTAGAACAATTTTACAGATTACTGTATTGTAATGCTCCTCAAACAAAAGTGGCAAACGCAGGTTAACATGCTTAGTGAGGTAAAAATTATAAATAAAACTTTGTGTTTTTTTTCTAGAACAATATTAACTGGTAGATGTCTTTGTATGTCATTCACTTTACTTTTTCTGCTGAAACTGAAGTGACAAACGCGCATTAACGTGATCTTGGAGCGGAACTGATTCACTCGTTATTTTACTACTCTTAAAAAAATTTAGTAAAGTTTTTGCACTTTTATGAAGATCTATTGACCATGAATAGAACGAAGTACCAAGCGTGGTTTAACGTTCTTAGTGGAGTAGAACTGGTAAAAAAGAACTAGTGTTTTGCTACTGCTAAAAAATATTAAGGATTTTTTTTCTTTCCATGTCAATGTATTGTCCATTAACCCTCCATCGGGCGCTTAAAATTAGAAACACCATCAGGCGCTCACGGAGGTTTCCTCCAGGTTGGCGAATAATGGATATCATAGTCGTTTGAACTGTTTTTATTTGTTTAAATATTCATACTGATTTAATTACAATGTAATATATTCATTTTTAGAAATATAATAAAAATTACACTCTTATGTAATGAATTTTCGAAATAAGAAATTCAAAATCTTAAAAAATGTTATTGTATAATAACAACATGATTAATTTTAAGGAATAATGCAATTAATTGTAAAAATGTTTAACCTACTTTAAATATGTATGGAAATTAACTTAGTTTTTAACTTCTTACAAAACAACTTACTTCAATTCTTGAGATATTATACAATTGTAATGTCAATTATTGCTCTGAAATAAAAATTTATTCTTTACTAAAAATTTTTTTACACACTGCACAAAATTTCAAAAAATTTTCCTTCTGGTTCTTATAACGGCAATGTTCACTCCATAATCATTACTAAAATGTTCCCTAGCACACTGGTACTGTACTGACAAGTCTCTCGTCTTCATTCTCCATTTCAAAAAATTCAAATAAAATATATGGTATAATTTAAAAAGAAACCATCACAGGTCACACATTTAGGCGCACACGGATTATTACAACATAAAAACTAAACACAATAAGGCGCTCACGGAGATTTCGTCCAAGCACTACAAACACACCATCGGGCGCTCACGGAGGAATCGTCCCAGTCACGCACGGAAGTAGACCTCATACTGACACATTTTGATAAATAAAAGCGGGAGGGTATTGTTTCGTTTCCCCGAAAGATGCTCGTGAAGTACACTGCGGGAAACGACTGCCGACATCAGAAAAGTAGTACTATTTTTAATAATAAAACATACACGGAGGAAAACTCCGTTTAGCGCCCGATGGAGGGTTAATGCTAAAAATATTAGTAAAGGTGGAATAACAAACGTGCGTTACGTGCTCAGTGGAGTAGAAATGGTAAACAAACGTTGTGTTTTGTTACTGCTAGTACAATTTGAAAAGGTTATTGTGTTATTACGCTATTCTATTGACCACTAGTACTCAAAAGATGAAACAAAACGCTGTTACCGTGCTAAGTGGAATGGAATTAGTAAAGACATAGTTTTTTGTATTTGTAGAACGAAGTTAATAAGTAATTGTGTTTGATCCAATCTCTTAACCATTAATTCTCAAACCAAAGTTGCAAATGTAAGTTAACATGTTTATTTGAGTTGAATTGATAATAAAGGTGTGTTTGCTACTACTAGAACAATATTAACAGGCAATTGTGTTCGTATTGCATTCCCTTGAATTTTAGTGCTCAAACTAAAGTGACAAACAACGTTAACATGTTTAACGAAGTGGAATTGATAAAAAAAAAATTGTGTTAGCTACTGCTAGGTCAATGTTGACAAGCTGTTGTGTTTTTATGCCATTCTCTTCACTATTGATGCTTAAACTAAAGAGGAAACGTGTAACAACATGCTCAATGCAGCGGAACTGGTAAACAAACGTTGTGTTTCATTACTATTAGAGGAATATTAACAGGTTGTAGTTATGGTTTACTGTTATATTGACTATACTGTTTAACCCTCCATCGGTCGCACTGTATCAATTTGATACGCATGCACGTTCTCCTCCATGCTATTTCACGATGCGCGCGCATACTGCCATCCCCTTCCTAATGGGCTTCCCTCTCCTCATCCCTTAACTGGCAGTACTACGCCTGACCTTGAACAGAGCATGTTTACGGAGCTGTATCAATTAGATACAGTGCGACCAATCCCGTTTCAGATTTAAGGTATCAATTTGATGCAGTGCGACCGTTCACGTATCATGTTTACAGTATCATTGTGATGCAGTGCGATCGTTTCTGTTGCGCTTTTTAGGTAAAAAAATGTCAAAACGCAGTTTGAACTTAGAAACTGATGACGGTCAGGAAACTGTCCATCGCCTTTTATTTTCTGATACAAGTGAAGAAGAGAATGAAAGGTTAGAATACATTGATGGTGATAATAGCGATATAGACGGTGAAAATGTGGTTGAAGAAAGAGAAGAAAACTCCGATACAGAACAGAGTACTGATGACGAACTAATGATGTTGGATAAACCACAGGCGCAGGTGATCGACCAGCCACAGCCGCAGGTGATCGACCAGCCACAGCCGCAGGTGATCGACCAGCCACAGCCGCAGGTGATCGACCAGCCACAGCCGCAGGTGATCGACAAGCCCACAGCCGCAGGTGATCGACCAGCCACAGCCGCAGGTGATCGACCAGCCACAGCCGCAGGTGATCGACAAGCTACAGCCGCAGGTGATCGACCGGTCACAACCGCAGGTGATCGACAAGCCACAGCCGCAGGTGATCAACCAGCCACCACCTCTACAACGTCAGGTTCGCGAAGAAGATGCACAAGACAACTTGTTTTTGACAGCAAAATGGGGTAAGAATGATACAATTAAGTGGTTCTTAAGACCTAAGCAGTACAATCAAAGAACACAGCCAAAAAACATTTTGCGACGTCTGCCTAACGTGATTGGGCCTGCACGTCAAAGAAAATCCGAATTTGATTGTTGGTCCATCTTTTTCACAGATTCAATGTTATAAAAAAATTGTTTTGCATACAAATCAGTATATTACCCTTGTACAGCTAAAGTACACTAGACTTCGTGATGCCAAAACCACTGACTTGATCGAAATAAAGGCGTTCATAGGCATACTTTACCTTTTAAGAGTTTTTAAGTCAAACAGGCAAAGTCTGGATGAGATATTTTCTACCGATGGGTTCGGCATAGAAAATTGCAGAATGATGTTTAGTCTCAGACGGTTAAAATTTCTCATAAGATGCTTAAGATTTGATGATAGAAGTACTCGAGACGAGCGTAAAGAGATTGATAACAGCCGCTATCAGAGAGATATTTACATACTTCGTAGGTAACTGTAAAAAATGTTACTCTCACGGAGAAAATGTAACTATCGATGAAAAACTGGAAGCCTTTCGTGGTGGTTGCCACTTTAAACAGTATATTCCTTCAAAACCAGCAAAATATGGTATCAAAACCTTTGCTCTTTGTGACACTAAAACATTTTACACTAGCAATCTTGAAGTGTACTGCGCTAAACAGCCAGACGGCCCTTTCTGGGTCAGCAGTAAGTCGGACGATGTTGTTAAGCGATTGGTTGAACCAATACATAACAGCGGCAGGAACATAACTGCCGATAAGTGGTTCAGTTCGGTAAGCCTTGTTGACTATTTGAAAGAAAAAAAATTATCATTTGTTGGTACGATAAAAAAAACCGGACTGGTATTCCTTCTGAGCTGACATGTACAAAAGGAAGACCTTTGCAGTCAAGCTATTTCGTGTATGGTGAAATTCAACAATGGTATCATATGTACAAAAAAAAACTAAAATATTTTGTTGATATCAAGCTTACATTTCAGTGACGAAATTGATGCTCACACAAATAAGCCTGAAATTGTCTTGCACTACAATAACACAAAGTCTGGTGTAGACTGTGTTGACAAGTTATGTGCTTCGTACAACGTTGCCAGAGGTACCCGCCGATGGCCGATGGTAATTTTTTATGCCTTGTTAAATGTAGCAGGCATCAATGCTCAAGCAGTTTCATTTGGAAATGACGTTGTCACCAAAATTAGAAGATTGTTTCTACGAGAACTCGATAACTCCCTTGTAACTGAACACATTCAACGAAGGTGTGAGACCATACCAGTTGGAGGGATTCCCTTGCACATTCAACATGGACTGAAGAAAATATGCAATGCTGACCGGGATGGAAATGATGTAAATAGAGAGAGGCCACATTTATAGAAGCGGACAAGGTGTGAGTTCTGCAAGCTTGATAAGAGAGCCCGACTTACAAAAACACTTTGCAGAAAGTGTAAGAAAACCATCTGCAATGAACATACAGAGGTTGTGTGTGTACGCTGCTATCCGAACATTTAAAACAGTGTTCCTTCGTACACAAGTTCTTGAGTCCATTATATATATACAGTAAGTGGTATTACTGTATTGTACTTTTTATAGAAATATCTTATATTTTTAGCGACAGAAACAACTACTTTTTGTACTGCAATTGTTTGGCTAAAAATGGGAAAATATATGTAACTAGTTTCAATATAAATATATTCCATTATTCCTGATCGTTATTGTGTGTTATTTCTTCAAATCCATGTAATTTACCAAATGTGTATCAAATAGATACAGTGCGACCATTCCCGTTTCAATAACAATTTGGTTTGAGTGCACACATTTTGTAAAATATTTTTAATATTTTTTAAAATACATTTAAAAAACAACTATGATATTTGAAAAGCACATTTTTAGAACCTGTAAATATAATATATTATATGATTATATTGGAGTAAATACCACTGAAATTAGTTTAAATAAAAATGTATCAATATGATACAGTGCGACCTGTCATGTAACGTTTCAGGTGCGACCGAAGGAGGGTTAAACCAAAGTGAAAATCGTAAGCTAATGGGCTTATTGACCTGGACCTGGTTAAAAATTTCGTTTTTGGACACTGTTAAACAATGTTAACTTATTACGTTATTTTAATTCTATTCTTTAAACCATAAATGATTATACAAAAGTAACTAACACACATTAGCATGCTTAGTGGAGTAGATTTCATTATAACACTTGTGAATTGCTACTGCTGGAACAAAGTTAAGACATTTTATAAGTTAAGTATTCTCATTCTTATAAACTGTCATTTTTAAAAACAAAGAGGGAGTTCAGAGGGAGAATTTATTCTGCCAAGGCTAATAAAATATCTGAATACATCAGCGGGGCTTTCAACAGACAAAGAACTGCCTGAAATGTTGTTAGGAATCTTATTCCAAGTAAAAAACTAGCAATTTTAAGCGTATAGTGTTTGATAACGGAGATAGAAATCTTATGCGAGATCCAAAATTGGTTTCTGAAAACGTTAATATCTTTGTTTGTAGAACTAAGTCAACGTTTTAGAGACTCTGATGTCAATTCTTTAATTGGATCTCCAAAATCAGCATCTTCTTCTGATGTATCCGACTCTATATTTCTTGCTCCAACAGATAAACGTGAAATGATTTAAGTCATAGAATCCTTAAAAACCAGAAATCCATGTGGAGTTGATGGAGTTTCATCTAATATCGTCAAAAGTTGTGCAGACCTATTGTATGAGCCTCTGATCCACATTTCTAATTATTCATTCTTAACTAAGAAATTTCCATCCTAGTTTGAAACTATCAATAATTAAACCTATTATTAAAAACAAAGTACATCCAAACCAAATTAACATTTACCGCCCCATTTTGGTACTTTCAACATGAAAAAAAAAACTAAAAAATCTAGTGCTTATTAGATTATTCGTCTTTGATTCTTTATTTGAAAAGATTTGCTAATCACAAGGAATTCCCGAATGAACTTAAACATTTCCTTATTTTAAAAGAATAATACAGTGTTGGAGAATAAATGTAAATCTCTATAATTAGTTCACCTTATTTTAGGCTTCAAGGGTAACTCTGTATTGCTTTATTAATTTTATATACCACATCACTTCTACATGTATTTTGACGATTTTCCATGCATATTATGCTTTTTGACAACACATGAATTGAGTTATATTGAATTGAATTGAGCCACGTTGCGATGAAATGTAGGATCTCTATTTCTTTTGCATTATCATATATGTTTACGTTTTAGTAAATAATATTGATTTTATAACGTGTCGTCTTAGTATCCAGTCTTACTTAATTATTGTTTTAAAATTTGTAAAATATTTAAATGTGTTAATAAGTTTATACTCATTAATTAAGTTTGTATACTCAAATATTAGATGGTATAATAAAAATATGTATATGCTCTATTGGCACATTTTACTTCTTGGAAAAAGGTGCCTACATATTAAAAAATATGTGCGAAACGGTTTATTGAGAAGGTTGAGCAGTAAAGCTCTTACTTGATTTTTAATATTGATTTATTTTAAGATAGACATGTTCAAGTATTGGCCGTTTTATCATTTAATATTAAATTGCATTTAAAAATTTTTTAGAAATTTCTATTAATAGTAGTCAGTACGTGGCTAACCATGTATTAGATATAGGTGGTAAACAACAATATTGTGACTTCCACAGTGAGGGTTGCTACGTATAAAAGTTACAAAACCTACGAGAATGCTCAATTACTGTAAGGGAACGTTTATTTAAGTAACAGATAAAATTCATTGGGAAAGCCTTTCGAAAAAAATTAAAAGCTTTATTTAGATTACAGATTTTGAGATCTGTAACTAGTAACTCAGTACTAGTCTCATGACAAAATTATTAGCACTACAAATTGTAATTTGGACTTGTGCGTACCGGTGCGCGCGGGAACTCTGGTAATCTACTAAAGTCAAATTCATACCTTTTATTGTGGTAGACAATGTAAGGTAAATGTGATAAAAGATAAATCTATAATTTTTTCAATCGTTCAATATCCTACATTCAGACATCTTTCCATTCATCCATACCACACATTTGTTAATTATATCCGTCGTCAACGCGTCCAGTCTTCTAAATAGAAAGTATCTTACTCGTAATCAAAATCACTCGTAGAGACTATAGCATAACTTATAAAATAAAAAGAGCTCTAGACGAGTTTTTAACACCTTAGGCGTTTCTTATTATTTCATGAAATCGGGCAATCTGTAGATGAAACAGACTCTGGCACGCGATATCAGGTGTTCATAAACTACCATTCTGTGTCGCCTAGTTTAGTAGATGTCTCTGCCTCTTATTTCATACCCATATACTTAAGGGAACGTTTTGACATATAGAATAAAATTACTTCCAGGATGTAGAAACATCTAAAGTCAACAAGTCGAAGTCAAAAGCTAAAATGTTTTGAACGCTGTTCGGCACGAATCTCTCTTCTTGTTTCTAATTGTTCAGATCACTTTCTTTTGAAGCACTTTCAAAACTCGATTTTTGGAAAAAGTTCCCCACAAAACCACTCTGTAGGAAAGGTGTGAGTGTATCAGGCCGTAATACACTGCCAGAAGTACAGACTTGGGGAGTATTTGTCTAAAGATCTTAAGCCATAAACGTCAGATGCTAATTTTGGATAAAATAATAAAATCTGAACATTTAGTTTGAAACATCGATGAAGGTACATACCTCTTTATTTCATTTATAGCAATAAATATACTAAAAATAATTATACTCGTAACATAGAGAGAGTACAAACATTTTAATGGGTACTATCTGCAACAAAAGTCGTTTCCATTTTCTGAGATCAAAATAATATAAACATTCAATAACTACACCTTATACACAATAAATTGAACCTAATATATTTATATTCACACACACACACACACACACACACACACACACACACACACACACACACACACACACACACACACACACACACACACACACACACACACACACACACACACATACACACACACACACACACACACACACACACACACACACACACACAAGTAGGTAGGAAAGTGCCGATTCTAGGACACTTTCGGAGCCAACAGTAAGTAAATCAATGGAAAATACTGTTTAAAGGACAATAAACGAATCTGTAAAATCAAACAGTAACTCACGAATTAAAAATTACCGAATCTATAGCTGTTTGCTTCTACTTTCTAGAGCTGTCTAGTCAAATCAATCTATTTGAAATGTCTGCTACAAATAAACGAAAAATATTCTATTCTACAAAATTGATAGTAACACAGTCTTTATCTTTAATAGTCTTCTTTCCAGTAACAACCAAGTGTAATTTATCATGTTTATTCAATTCTTTAATCTTTTTTTCATCCACAACAATCAAAATTCTGTTCGGTAAGTGTACTTTTTAATCTTCCAACTCGGCAATTATTGTCATACCAAATTTATCTATCAATTTCTCCAAATTCAAAATTGTGTATTTCTTATTTCCTTCTAATTCATTCAACTTCTTATATTCTTTAAATCTTAGCTCACCAACTTCATTTAATTCCTTTAGTAGCTCCATTTACATAGGAAAAACTTTAGTGTGTAAAGTTTCACTATTTAGTAAAATATCTTTTTATTAAGGAAAAGTTATCAACTTTTAAGCTTAAAGTTGGCAATAATTTGAGATAATTCAGTAGACAATCAAGGTTTTTTGAGGTCCCTACACACTAGTATTAGAGTTTTTTTTGAAAAATCCTAAAAATCTACTGAATTATCTCAAATTATTGCCAACTTTAAGCTTAAAAGTTGATAACTTTTCCTTAATAAAAAGATATTTTACTAAATAGTGAAACTTGACCCACTCAAATTTTTTCTATATAAATGGCGCGCGATAAAATATTATGTCCGTTCTGCAAAAAATAAATTTTAAGAAAAAATTATGATCGACATTATGGCTCCAAAATCCATGCCAAAAATAAAGAAATTTATGAAAAGGAGCTAAATTATTTAAGACAATGGGCTAAAGAAAACCAAATTATCGATCATGAAAAGATGTTTAATATTGAGAAATTAAGGGAATTAAAGAAAAATTTCAAAGTTGAAAAGAAAGACTTAAATCTATTTAATAACGAAAAAAATCATTCAATCGCTGAAAAACTTTCCATTGAAACAAGCGATAAAACTAAGTCTGAAATCATCGAGCAAATAGGTGAAACTCTTAACGAAAAACCTAAAAATATCATTGATGTAAAAGTTTTATCCTCAATACACGGTCTTTTCAAGCAATACATTTTAACAAACTTGAACGACAATTTCATGTCAATTTACAAATATCTATCAATTATGAGGCCAGAAATTAAAAGTTTAATAGAAAAATTTAAAGAGAATGTTAAAAATATGAAGGGATATCTATCTTTGGAATTTGAATATGAAAGAACTTTAGTGAACGGTGAAACACAAACGTGTCCAATGTACTTTACTATAAAAGCAGATGAAATCTTTGACGTAAACTATTTTATTACTAAGCAATTTAATAAATTAACATATCGAGAACAGACAAATATCCAAATAGAGGTTCTGGATGGACATGTAAAAGTTGTAAAACAATTACTTTTGAGCCTCAATAAACACGAATGTATGAACGCAGGATCATATATCGATTTACCACAAGAAATTAAGGTAAAAAAAACCTGTGTAAATAACAAAAATTAAAAATATTTTCTGTTTTATTTACTCTATCCGATGTGCTATTGAAAAACCAAAATTTCATCCTGAACGAACAAAGCAATATGAAAAAATTTTAAATGACGAGATATTTTCGGGATTTGAGTATCCAGTGTCTTTAAAAGATATACAATTATTTGAAAAACGAAGTTACAATTCCAAGTACAAATATCCAAAAATGTCTATCAATGTCTACAGTTTTGATGAAAATATTAAGGTTGTTCCGTTACAAATTTCTGAAAAATATAATGCAGAAGTAAATATTGATCTACTGTATGTAAAACAAGAAGAAAAATCTCATTTAGTTTTGATGACCGATTTAAGTAGGTTAGTGAGTTCTCAAACATCCAAGCATGGACATAAAAATTTTCTATGTAGAGATGTTTAAGCCATTTCTACAAATCTGGAGTTTTTAACAGATCATTTAGAAATTTGTAAAAATCATAAATTTTGTAAGCCAATTATGCCGTTTCCAGGTCAAACAACTAAATTTACTAATTATCAAAAGAAGTTTAGCCATCCGTACGTTATTTATATGGATTTTGAGAGCATATTAGAAAAAATTCCAACATGCAAGAATAATCCACAAAAATCTACTACAACCAAGATTCAGAAGCATATTTCTCACGGTTTTACTCTATATTTAGTATCGAATATAACTAATCGCAAGTATAAACCTATATGTTATCGAGCCAAAAGTGAAGACGATTTGCCTAATGTTCCTGCAAAATTGTTTGAAGAGCTTAATAAATTATCGAAATACATAGCTAAAAAATATAATTCAAGGAACATGAAGCGTATGAAATTAACTGAAGAAGAAGAAATTTCCTATCAAAACTCAAAAGTTTGTCATATCTGTGAAACAGAAGGTTTTGATGGTGAAAAAAGATTAAAAGTAAGAGGTCATTGTCATTTAACAGGTAAATTTCGAGGCGCAGCTCATTCATGTTGTAATCTGAATCTCAAATTTCCTCAAAATATTCCAGTTTTCTGTCACAATATGAGTAACTACGGTACTCATTTGTACATAAAAGAATTGGCTAAACAATATGGAAATGTTGATTTGATCGCAAACACCGATAAACGATACATAAATTATTGTGTAAATTCTGGATATTGCTACGAGTTTGACAATGATAAACCTAGAAAATTTATCACGTTTTCTTTCGTAGACACATTTAGATTCATGGCGTCATCTATTGAAAAATTAGCGAAAAATCTAAAGAAAGAAGACTTTACACATACCAATCATTGTATGCAAGATGGTCTGAATGAAATTCTAAAAAGACAGCCAAATGACGAAGAAGAAATATTTAAAATTCTATCTGGGAAAGGCATATTTCCTTACGAATTTATCGATAGTATTGAAAAAACTTGATTACACAGAAGAGCTAAAAATTGAAGATTTCTATTCACTTTTGAAAGATGAGAGCATATCTGAGAAAAATTTTCAACATTACTTGAGCGTTTGGAAAAAATTAAAAGATAAAAATCTTGGAAATTACTCTGATTTGTACAATATCCAAGATGTTTTATTGCTTGCTGATATATTTGAAAATTTCAGAAATATTTGTTTAAATTGCTATAAACTTGATCCGGCACATTATCTAACAGCTCAAAATCTCGCATGGGACGCTATGTTAAAATTAACGAAAATAAAATTAAAATTGATTAGTGATTATAATATGTTTTTAATGATTGAAAAAGGTATTCGTAGAGGCATTTTTCAATGTATTAAGCGATATGTTAAAGCAAATAACAAATATTTGAAAGATTTCGATAAGACAAAGCCCGAAAACTATTTACTTTATGTCGATGCAAACAACCTGTATGATTACGGTCTTATGCAAAAACTTCCGTTTAGTGATATCAAGTGGATGAATCCTAAAACTTATACAAAAGAAGAGTGGCAAGAAACAATTTTAGAACTCACTGGCGTCGAAGATTATGGCTATATTCTCGAAGTTGATCTAGTATATCCAACAAATTTACATGAACATCACAAGGATTTACCTCTTGCTCCCGAACATTATAAAAACAAACTTTGCACAACTTTACTCGATAAAACTGAATACGTTGTTCATTCAAGAAAATGTTCATTGAAAATGTGCGAAATAGATGTGATATCAAACTAGGAATGAAGAATTTTCAATGAAACAGGCCAAGAAAATGAACTTCAAATGTTTCAATATCTTTGACGACAACTGTATAGCGAGTCACATGTACAAACAAAAGGTTAAATTTAACAAACCTATTTATATTGGACTTTCAGTTCTAGATCTTTCAAAATTGTTAATGTACGAGTTTTATTACGACAAATTGAAGAAATATGATACAGATTTTAATTTGTGTTACATGGATACTGATTCATATTTTATAGATATGAAACGTGATCCTTACAAAATTATTAAAGAAAATATAAATGTGTTTGATACAAGTGATTATCCAAAAGATCACGAATGTTTCACTACTAAAAATAAGAAGGTAATAGGGAAATTCAAAGATGAGTTAAATAGCGAAGTTTTAGAAGAATTTTGTGGATTGAGATCGAAAATGTACTCGTACAAATATCTGGACAAAAATCCAGTAAGATGTAAAGGAATTAAGAGAAGCGTTGTAAATAAAACAATAAATATCGAAAACTTGAAGAGATATTTGTTCGACGATAAAGAAGAATTTAGGGAGATGACAGTAATCAAAAGCTATAAACATGAGTTGTACACCGTTACTATAAACATGTTAGCACTGAACGCTAAAGATGATAAGAGAATTGTCCTAGAAAATAAGATCGATACAGTAACGTATAGCTATAAAAATGAAGGAAAATCTGATATATTAGACGAATTAAATAAACTTGGAAAACTTTGATATATAAATGGAAGATGATTTAATTCACTGCCAAAAATGTAAGAAAAAAACGAAAAATATAGATTCTAAAATTGTTCAAACTCAAAACGGATTGTATAGAATTGCAGCAAAATGTTCAAAATGTAAGACAAATAAGAGTAAATTTATAAAGAATCCTTATGAAAAACAAGTAAAGAAAGAATCTAAGAATAAGGAAGAAATCGAGATTGAAGCTAAAGAAATTCATGCACCAGTACGAAAAAGATTAAAAAGAGAAAAATTATAACTTTAGGAATTGAAGATTTATTGGCAGCAGATTTAGTAATAATGTCTAACTATTCGGATCTAAATGATGGCTTCAAATATATGTTAAATGTTATTGATACCTTTTCAAAATATGCTTGGTCAAGAGCTATCAAAAGAAAAAACGGCAAGGATGTTTCAAAAGCTTTCGAAGATATAGTAAAAGATGCCATAAGGATCAATCACAAACCTCCAAATTTACTTCATAAAGATAAGGATTTAGAGTTAAAAAATAAAGAATTTAATGATGTTTTGAGGAAAATAAAACAAGATTTATCATACTGAAAAACGAAGAGAAATCAAGTATTGTAGAGAGATATAACAGAACTCAAAATGAAAGAATGAAAGTAATTTTTGAAACTAATAAAAACTTTTAATGGATCGATATTCTTCAAAAAATCTTAAACAATTATAACGATACAGTGCATAGTACAATCAAAATGAAGCCCAAAGACGTAGATAAGAATGCAGAAAAGGTGTTATTAGAGACCGTTTTCAAGTATATTCCACCAGAAATTCACACGAAAACTAAATTTAAAATCAATGATCATGTAAGAATTGTTAGTAAAAAAACAACATTTTCGAACAAATATAAGAACAATTGGTCAAGAGAAATCTTTGTGATTTATCAAATTAATAACACATATCCTGTAACTTATAGTATAAAAGATTTAAATAATGAAGAAATAACAGGAAAGTTTTATGAATATGAATTGAGAAAGTCAAAGCTGTAATTTTTTCTATATAAATGGAGACTCAAAATAAGTGTACAGTTTGTCAAGAATATAAATACTTTGAAGAATTTCATAAAAATAAGGCTAAAAAAGGAGGAATAGGGTCTATGTGTAAAGATTGTCGTAGTAAATATGAGAGAGAATTATACGATAAATTAGAAAAATTAACGTTAGAAGAGAAAAAATGTTACTTTTGTAAAGAAATTAAAAATATTTCTGAATTTAATAAACTGGCAGTATAGTAAAGATAGAAAAGATGCTTTTTGCAAAGACTGTGCTAAAAAAAATTTCAGCGAAAGTTATAAAAACGAAACGCCTTGTGAATATGAAAAAAAATTCTACAATGGTTACCTAGTTATGCTAAACATTTAGAAACAAAATATAATAAATCGAGAGTTTTTTAGTAAAATTTTGAAACATTTTTATCGTGTAATTTAGATATTCTATAAGTAGTATACTTTAGCCGTTGCTGGGACAAAGCACCCGAGACCGGTTCTGGGACAAACCGTGTGAGACCGAATCTGGGACAGAATTTTTTAGAGAGCGACTAAGAGTGTGAGTACGGGTAGTCAGAACCGCGCCGCGCGAATCACCACGCATGTCATCGCTGTCCCGCCACCGCGCAGACACCACGCGTTGTTACTGTAAGTATACAAGCAATCGGCACGCGACTCGTCAGCACCGCGCCGCGCGACTGCTGAACCGTCACCGCCAAGCAATTGGCACGCGCCTCGTCATCACCGCGCCGCGCGACTGCTGAACCGTCACCACCGCCGCGCCGCGCGAGACACCGCACCTTATAAATTACTAGTTTGGTATAATGTAAGTGTATTGTGGATAGTATGAGGAATTAATGAAGCAGAAAAGTCGGAAAAAAATCCTGCTTCGAGCATTAGAGGTTCAAAAACCTGTGGTTAAGCGATTCCCTAAGAGAAAAATTGTAACTTTGGGTATTGATGATTTGTGGGCTGCAGACCTTGTTGTAATGATTAGGTTTTCAAAGGAAAATGATGGATTCAGATACATACTTAATGTAATTGATACGTTTTCAAAATATGCGTGGTCAGAACCATTAAAAACTAAAAGCTCACAAGAGGTTACTAAATCGTTTGGTAAAATATTAAGAAGAGCGAAATTGGTTGGTCACAAACCCCCAAACCTTCTTCACACGGATAAAGGACGAGAATTTGTTAATAAGGAATTTAGAGAGTTTTTTACACAAAAATCAAATAAAGTTATACTATACTGAAAATGAGGAAAAAAGTGCCATTATAGAGCGTTTCCATAGAACTCTCAATGAAAAAATGAAAGTGCACTTTAAAATTCAAAACTCTTTCAGATGGGTGTCACATTTACAGAAGCTTCTACGTCAATATAACAGTAAATTTCATAGCACTATAAAGATGAGCCCATCAGAAGTGAATTCAAGCAATGAACAAACTTTAAGAAACATGTACGCAAACACTGGACGATGTCTAGTATTTAGACCCAGACTTTCGGTTGGAGGACCGTGTAAGAATTACTATAAAGAAAGATGTATTTGGAAATAAATACTGCAGAAATTGGACAAGAGAAATTTTTCGGATTGTGGCTGTCAACAAAACTTGCCCTGTTACCTACAAAATCGCAGACCAGTCTGGTGAGGAAATAATAGGATCGTTTTATGAAAAAGAGTTACAAAAAACTATGTTCTAGTTTAGAGTCAAATGTATTAATAATGCTCTCATCCTTCCTTCCACTCATCCCACACACCCACCCTCTTCCTACTCCTCTTCCTATTCTCATCCATCCATACCTCATCCTTTTCCATCGTCAATCGCCCAATACAATAAGAGAGTAGCCAGCTCTATAATAATGGTGTTTTCTCCTGCTAGCAAGCAAAACAGCATTTCTCAATGCTACGGATGGTCTTCGAAGATCATCAGTCAAGAAATGTCCGAATTGTGGAGAAGAGGTTACTGGATCTAACCTATCCCGCCACCAAAAAACAAAGAAGTGCATCCATACCTCATCCTTTTCCATCGTCAATCGCCCATACAGTAAGAGAGTAGCCAGCTCTATAATAATGGCGTTTTCTCCTGCTAGCAAGCAAACAGCATTTCTCAATGCTACGGACGGTCTTCGAAGATCATCAGTCAAGAAATGTCCGAATTGTGGAGAAGAGGTTACTGCATCTAACCTATCTCGCCACCAAAAAACAAAGAAGTGTATGTCAGCGTCAAATCCACCAGCTTATGCTTCTTCCAACGGATTCAATGAAAAACCTCCTTCGATGAAACAAGTATGTTCAAGGTGTGGTGCTGAAGTCAGGAACTCCTCCATGTCCCGCCATAAAAAAACAAAGAAATGCATGTACACGTTAGACAGACAAACTCTGGATTTTGATATGTCTATGTTGGAAAAACTACGCTGATGCTGTGAGTGACAATTAATTCCAGAACGTGATTGCTGATTTTGATATGTCTATGTTGCCAGAGTCCTATTCAAATCTCAGACCTGAAGAACAAGACGCGATTGCTGATTTTGATATGTCTACGTTGCCAGAGTCCTATTCAAATCTCAGACCTGAAGAACAAGACGCGATTGCTGATTTTGATTTGTCTATGTTAGACACTCCAGATTTCTATTCCAAAATTAGAACTATAATTGGTCCATCTACAGCTGACGCTCCAAAGTTTGAACCACCAGTAAAAAGGATACACCCCGATTCATCGAAAATTATATCAATACTTGGTCCACCACCATTTGAAGTTCCGGATAAGTCAGACTATTCACTGCATATACCATATAGTCCTGTATACCATTCACCACTACATATCCCGGAGAGTCCAACATACAACGTGCTTAGTCCGACCGATGTACGTTCTCAAATAAACCCCCAGAAGAAACCATGTCCAAAATGCAGTAAGGAAATAACGGTTTCCAACATGGCTCGGCACCAAAAATCTAAGAAATGTGCCAGCAACCAGCGTGGTATGACATATAACGAACGTCTGAAAAAGATGGAAATCAAACCAGGTCCTAAAAGTAAAATGTGTTGAATTTGTGAAACACCAATAGAGTCATCCAACTGGAACCGTCACAAACAATCGAAACGTCACATCCGTTTGTCAGCACTTCATGAAGGTCCTCGATACAGGAGTGAAATATTACCCATTACGAGACAGACACCAAGACTGCCGGCACCTACTCCAGACATCAACATGCTGGTAAAGAAATACCCAAAACGACCAAGGGAAGTCCAAACAAGTACCGAAGGTCAATACAAACGACATAGCTCTTGAAGCGATGATCCGAAAACCGACTAGACCCACAAAAGATTCCTACAGGTGTGAAAAAGATTATTAGTGAGACACCGACTAGTACAATTAATAGTGAGAATTCTATTAGCCCTACCATGGAAGAGATACAGCTTCTGTCTGAAACAGAATCAACTTCAACACCTCATCTGGTTCCGGTACGTACTCCAGAGGAGTCACAGACAATACTTGATGAAATATCAGAAGTCCAGTCGGCATTCACGGGAAGATTGAAAACGTGTGTGATTATGAACAAACGTGGGATCAAAGATCCAAAAATGTTTCTTGAGATATGCAAACCACTCGTTGTTGAAAAACTTGAGGAAGCTGTAAAAGAAAAAAATCTTAAGGTAAACATGGTTTATCATGCTGAATTCAAGAAAATAATAAACGATGTGGAGGTGACTCAAGTCATGAACTTTAAAACAAAAAATTAAAATTCTTTACTCGACAACGTCTCTGTCCTGACTATTATAACTCAGCAAAACTTAAGATGTTGGTTGAGATGGAGGAGTTTGAGGCAAACGGTTCTCAATGGTCACTAAAAAGTGTGAAAGACTTGGAGATCAGAGTCAACCGATACGTTCCTTTTCACGGATCCAGCTATGTGGTTCTACCAAAACAGATTCAATCCAAAAAGGCTGTTATTAATGTAAAAAACGAAGATCAGAAATGTTTTATGTGGTCTATTCTGGCAGCTTTACATCCAGTTAAGGTTCATCCAGAAAGAATCAGCAATTACGAAACCTTTCAAACGAGAGCTGCTTCATGCACTAGCAACTTGCGAATGCCCCATGAAACTTGATGATATAGCAAAGTTTGAAAGACGTAGTGGAATTTCTGTTAATGTCTATGATTATGATGACAAGTTTGATATATTCCCGCTGAGAAATAAACTGATAATGAGATGGAAAAACATGTTTAATCTACTGTTTATCAGAGAAAAAAACAAACACTCACTACTGCTGGATCAAAGATATGTCTCGTTTGGTTAGTTCACAGATCTCACGAAATGGACATAAGATGTGGATATGCAATAGGTGTTTGCAACACTTTACGAGAGAGGATTTACTCATCAAGCATAGAGAAGACTGTAACACACAGCACACGATGCCTGTGAAAATTGGAACTACCAGAGCCAGGAACTGTAATTAGATTTAAAGATTTCAATTGCTCAATGAGAGTGGCCTTTGTGTATTACGCAGACTTTGAATGCTGTCTAGCACCTATTTCAACATGTCAACCGTCTAAAGTGGATTGTAATGGTAATCATCAGTCGTTCACTATCAAATATCAGAAACATAATGCCATTTCTTTCTGTATGTATGGTGTGTCAGAGGACGGCTTTTCCAAACCACCGATTAAATACTTTGGAGACGATGCTGCACATGTATTTGTAAAATCATTGATTGAGGAGTCGATAAGGATTAATGAACTTTACAAGAGTGAAGCAATAGTCCCCAATGCAGTTGATGACAAAAGAGCAACAGGAAATGTTTGAATCTACTACTACGTGTCATATCTGTGGAAATTACCTTGGTGATGATCGTGTTAGAGACCATAACCATTTGACGGGTTTGTTTAGAGGAGCAGCTCACAACAAGTGTAACATAAATTTCAAAAAAACCTAGGTTCATTCCTGTTTTCATTCACAATTTAGCAGGTTAAGACACTCACCTATTCATTAAAGAGTTTGGTAAGTTCGAAAATCGCATATCATTTGATACCCAACAACGAGGAGCGGTACATTTCCTTTACGGTCAGTGTGGAAGGTGGAATTGAACTACGATTCATCGATTCATTCAAGTTCATGTCACAAAGTCTCGATAGGTTGGCAAAGAATCTGACCAGATCTCAATTCAAACACATCTCAACATATTACAATGGTAAGGACCTCAATTTATTGCTACGAAAAGGAGTGTACCCTTACGACTACATGGACAGTATAGAAAAATATAGTGAAACATCACTACCTAGTCAAGAAGAATTTTAACAATAGACTGAATAAACAACACATAACAAATGAAGATTACAAACATGCGTGCGATGTATGGACCCGCCTTTAACATTCAGAACATGAAAGAATATACAATGCTATATAACGAAACCGATGTCTTGCTGCTTGCAGATGTTATGGAGAACTTCAGGGATGTATGTCTCAATACATATACAAATTAGATCCATGCATGGTATTTCACAGCACCTGGGTTGGCTTGGAACGCAATGCTAAAAATTACAAAAGTCGAACTGTCCCCTATTGACTGACATCGATATGGTACTCATGGTTGAAAAGGGTATTCGTGGTGGTATTTCACAGTGTTCTCATCGATAAGCGAAGGCAAAACAATCCCTACATGAAAGACTACGACAAAATCGAAACCAAACAACTACCTCATGTACTTGGATGCAAACAACCTGTATGGGTGGGCAATGTCTGTAAAACTACCATATGCAAACTTTCAGTGGAGCAGTACAGACATCGATGTAATGAAAGTTAGTGACGATTCACCCACAGGCTACATATTAGAAGTTGATTTGGAATATCCTGAAGAACTACACGACGTACACTCTGATCTACCTCTCGCTCCAGAACGTAGAGTCCCGCCAGGATCGAAAATGGCAAAGCTTCTGACAACTCTCTACAGCAAAGAAAAGTATGTCGTACACTACAAAAATTT
>NW_025779740.1:0-55933 GCF_021130785.1 Homalodisca vitripennis
GTTGGCTCAATTTCTGGCTCTTAATTTTAATGAATTACTTTAAACACTGGTACATGGCACATATAATTGTTTGAATTATATATATTTACTTTAAGGGGATTCAGCACCCCTTGCAAACATTTTATTTTATGTTTAATTTTGAGCATTGGAATTTTTTTTATTTTCTTTGGTCATTAGAAACCCTAACATACAAAAAATATGTTTAAAATATAAAATTTGTTATTTAAACGTTACCAAAAAAAATACCGTTTTTTCAGAAATATTTTTTAATTTTAATAAAAAAGTTATTCTGAAAAAAAACTTACTTGGTCACAAAATAGATGATTTTGGTGTTAAATTGAAAGGTATTTATTTATTGCTCAAAAAAATTTATGTATTTTCCTTATTGATTTATCTACAGAATACACTGTTCTTTTTTAAAATTATAGTTTTTCTTACTCATAAAAAAAAGTGTATTACTAATTTTTTAAAAAAACTTTTTTTTTTACAAAACACCTAGATGGTCCATATATTGATCCTAATTATACATAAAAATGTAGCTTGTAGTACTACATTGTTTCAACACAAAAAAATGCATGTGATACTATCTTTAACGGTTTTCAAAGTAATTATCCAATTTTCCCTCCCTAAAACAAAGAAAAAATATAAACTTTTCGGATGAATCGCAATTTAAAGTTAGACAATATATTGATATCTAAATACTATGTGTGTATTTTGGTTAGCAGTTAAATTATTTTTAATGCAATTAATATATGTTGATTTATAGATAGTAAAGACCATTTTATACATCAATATAATGAATAATTCATGGGTTATAAAATTACTCATAGGCTAATTTTAAACTGCGTAACTAGGCTTACAAATTTTATTTAGCCTAGGCCTATATTAAAAAATATGACTTACTCTTTTTAAAAACTGTCCCACTGCACCATATGATGTCCCTTCTCCTTCCAATTATTCTTTCTTTCTTCCCTCATACTAACTGCTAATCTTTATCTGTGGCCTTTATGTAGTCTTCGAATTTAGCATATTTCCTTTGTTGTATGCTATGCTAAGTCTCGAGGCGTCCTAAAAAAGATTTTGGCGAATTTTCGCCAGTGTTCGTACCAGGGACTGGTTTCCAAAGCCAGGATGTTTGGTTGGATTATCACGTTACGTGGTGTGTTTCAGATACCCTGTTGTTTTAAGTATCCTAGAATGCCTTCACTTGAGTCTACATAAGTAGGAGGTTACATTTTAAAAACAAATATAGTTTTTTGTGGCATTTAGACCATAAGAATCACCGTGAAGAGCCTGTTCATTTGCGTTTTGAGTTTTGTCCCCATCAATACACACGATCTAGATAGTAATGTTGTTAGAACCGTAGTTCTTTGATATATTTGGCATAATACTTTTGCCCATCACATCTTAGCTTAAGTGGGAGGTGTCTTTAATTTTATTTTTATGGGATGGCGGTGTTTTTCTCCTTTCGCAAGGGCTTCTCTTGGTGTAGAAACACCATTGATTCATCTCCACAAAATGTGGACTAATTCATGTGCTGTGAGTTTGATCGTTTCGGTGTGGACATGCAGTGATGTAAAAGTAGCAAAATACTGCTTTTTTCATATTTTCAACACTGCCAATGTTGTTTTGAGATTTACCGCCTAATGTTGCATCCGGTCTTTTTATTGTCTTGGACAACATTCCTCAGAGCCGTACCTAGTCTTTTGGAAACATGATTGACACATTCAATCTTTTCAATTTCCAGGTCACCATAAGGTTTCAGTGAATTCAAAGTGGACAAGTGTTCTTTGAATCACCATCAGATATTAGAGTTTTATACCGAAAACCCATGAGCCAATGAACGGGACCAAATCCTCTCAGCTGCAACGACCTCCATCATAGGAGATGATCCATCGTAGTTTTTTTCACAATTCGGCTTGTGAGGAAGCCATCCAAGGTTTCTAGTTCTGCAGGCTTTTCTTTTAGTTTTGTTTGACATTATGTCGCAGCTTCGACAGTATTTTGATAAAACTTCAAAATCAATGACAAGACCTGTGTTCATTTCAATGCAACAGCCAACCCCATATTTACTGGTAAAAACCTCTCTTGTGCCAACTGCCATCATAACTCACTGTCAATTCCAAAGGTTGATCAGTATCAATACCTCCTAATAAAGTATTAGCTTTACGAACCTCGCAGCGCGCAAGTTCAAGATTTTTTTCAACATTTGAGTTGCTGATAGAAGTAAGGCTTTCTTGTGGGCATTATAAGATTTTATTCTGAATGGATTTCATGTTCATGTACATCGAAAAAGTTTGAATGCCCCTTAGTCCTTTGCCCATAGAAGAGAAAGCTTGAACTATGCGTCTGTTTACATCAAACGATGGTGTTTTGGCTTTTTGCTGTATTCTAGCCGAAGTATCAAACCGAGAGCTATAGGCACATTCACTGCAATATATTTTTAAAAAGTAATGGCAAACACATTTACATTTAGTGTCTCCAAAACTACACTACCAACAGATAAACAATCAGGACAGGGAAATGTGCATATAAATGCTGTTAGCTGATCTTTATCAACTAATAAGTAATGTAGGTTGCATTTTCATCAACATCAATATTATCATTATAGCTATGATATAAGAGCAAATCCAGTTTTTTTTCCTGCTTGTTTCCTCATCAACACTAGTTTTACCTTGATTTGATGGTAATGTTTCAGAAACAGTTTTCTGTGGTTGTTTGGCCTAAAGCTGGGTTTAGGTTAGGTTCCTGTTCATTTGTAGATTTCCACCGTTCCATAATACTCTTCCTATTTTTCTGGCTCATCACAAGCCATTTCTTACTTTTCCTACCCATTGTAAACACAAGTAGATAATCTTTCACTAATAAAAACTATTATAAAAAACCTCTCAAACACATCTGATTTACATTGGACATCTACTGAAGAACTACTGACATCATTTGTTTACACTTTGTTATTATAGGCTATTTTTGAAACAGGTGACTCATAGACCTCAAAGTAAACAAAGCCAAGTATATAATATAATAAAAATGGAATACTATAACAAGATGCAACTGCATAGGAGGAATGGAGTAAAACACTGCACTAGCCTACTTTTGCATCCGCGCGGTGAGGCTTGTAATGCTTTTAGAATAACGCCAATCACACATGAAATTAAACAAGTATTCGACTTTTTTATTATATTTTTCTTGTTTATAAAACTAATTTTTTTATAATAAAAAAAAAACTTTTGTAAAAATTTTTTTTTTAACCATTTTTAAGGGTGCTGAATCCCCTTAAAAAGTAATTTCAATAATAATTAACTTGTGAGTATATTATTTTATTTGTGATTTTTTTTACGTTTAATGATACATTCAAATAAAATTATTTTTACCCTAGAACTTTTAATATAATTAAGCATTCATTTTTTTATTATGGCAGGTTTCAAATTCAATTGGTTACGTCCCACATTACACAATATATAATGGTAAATGCATATAATACATATAATATAATCCCGTGGTATGGGATTTTGTCTAAAAAATCATAGTGTACTCCATTGGGTACCAATAAAAAAATAAAACTACTCCTCTACACTTACACTGGATGGCTGGTAGATAAACCAGATAGAGCTCTTCAGTCTAGGTGTCTCACATGTCAAAACAGATGGAAGTAGTTAGTTTGTATCGTCTTCGTCGCCGATTTTTTAATCTCTCTCCACACGGATGTGACTCCAGATTTCAGGAGTCAAGTCTGTTACGGTGCCAGATGTCAGACGAACGCACTAAAAAGAAGGTTCAATAGGAGCTAAATTCAATATTCACAGTGTTGTGCAACCTAGATAAAGTTACAGTTATTTCAATATTTCAGATGAATATATTAGTTATTTTGTTACAAATGATATAAACCATAATTAAAACTAATTCTTTGACTATTACTAATAAGGGGCAGAAAATAATTTGTGTTCAAACATAAGACAAATCTCCAAGAATAGGTTGTAATTCAAAACAATTGTTTCATGGATTATTTGTGATTGGTACTATTTAGAAAATTAAATACTGAATTTCGATATTTAAATCTGAGTAACATTTACCAATCGGTATAAGTTTCCTGACAGTCTAATATTACTATAATTTAACTACGGGTTAGTAAGATAACTATGAAGTAATTATTGTATAATATTTCTGTAGCAATTAATAATTAATTCACTGTTTATTTAATGATAGTTTAAATTAGTTTTGAAAATCCGAGTAATATTTAATTTAAGTGCCTTGTATTACTAATAAACATTATCAAACCAGTTACTGGTCAATAATCTTAATTACATTTTAGCAAAATGGGAGATGGTCGTCATCCTAAACAGTATTTTTAAAGCAAAACCTGAAATAACATTACGTATTTGATATATATACATATTATATAATATACATATAAGTAGATATGAATGTAAGGGTTCTAGACCACTTTTGGGACAGACAGAAAATCAAGGGAAAATACTGTTTAAAGGACAATAAACGAATCTGTAAAAATCAAAACAGTAAGGGGTTCCTAGACCACTTTTGGGACAGTCAGAAAATCAAATGTAAAATACTGTCCATTGAACCATAAACAAATCCTGAGAAATCACGAATGTTAAATAACCGAATCTTTAGCTGTTTTTCTGTTCAATGTTTGCTTCTACATTTATAAGCGTTTTTAATGAAAAAATCCAGAAATCTTAATAAAAAATCTATAAACGGAAATAATGAAATTTGCTAACGAGAAGTCGGGGAGAATGTGAGTAAAAACCGCATTCTTTTCACGAGGTTTCTTCATTTTTACTTTCTCCAAATGTACTATAAAATCATCAAAGATTTCAGTTTTTAAAATCGTAGTCAAATTCAATGTCCTAAATAGTGAAAGATTATAGGTAAAATCTTTCTCATAATAAACGTGTGTATTTAAAACCTACAAACCTAATGTATTCTTTGAAAAAGGAAAATAATTTTGTCAACGGTTCCAAGAGATAAGTAAAAATTTTTGTTCTTTTTTCTAAATTCTGAGACAAATTTTGTTTGCTTCTTATCTCCATATTGTAATTTTCTAAGCAGATTATTCAAATGTGTTAGCTTATTTCGAAATTTCTTAGGTTTTAGGTCTTTCATACAAAAATTAAATTTACAATCTCTCTACAAACTAATCTTTTATCAATAATTTCTCCTCTATTATAACACTTGTAACAGTTGGCATTATACTCTTCCATTTACAAAAGAATAAATGGAAGCTATGGAACTAAGTCTGCCGAGATATAAATTTTTCAGCGCAAATTGTTTATGTTTATATTTCAACTACCGAGATAAAAAGAAATGATTTTATTTATTATTCAACTATTTAGGATATTTTGTCTATGATTACAAAGATTATCACGGAAGAAATCGAGATTTTTTCATCAGCGAAAGAGTATATTTTTAAAGTTTTTAGAAGGAATGAAAGAGAACAATATGAACATCATTAACTACTGAATTTCTCTCTAATATCGTTCTTAAATCACATCATAGGCTAAAAATTTTCTCAGAAACCACAAACCAACATAACAAATCGCGTTTTGTAAACAGCATTTTGAAAATCCATATTGATAATTATATCGTTCTTTGAACTAGAAATATTTGTCCAAACTCTTTGTTGTATCAATGACATAAATGGGTCTATTTGCTATAAAATTCTTTGGGGTTGTAATACATTTCCATATTTTTGTAGTAAAACTTTCTTAAAATCTTGATACATCTGATACATGATTCTGAAAAGACCACCGGAAATGTTTAAATTTTGTAATTCATCTGGATAAGAAGAAACCATTCAATTTTACTCTGATATTTTTTACATCCAAACTATCGAACTTTGAAGGATTTTTTTTCTTGATTATTCTGTCTATCTGTTTGAAAACCAATGATAACGAAACTTGGGATTGAAGATATTTCTATAAAATATTTGTGATATCGAACGAATAAGTTTGTTCCGGAAATACCTTTTTGTTCAATACATTGCCAATCTAGAAAATTAAAACGTGATGTTTTTGAGATTTTATAATTTTCATCAATCAACTGAATTTTACTCGTGGTTTTATAATCAATCATTGGAACTCTAATGAAAAAACTCCGTTTAATTGTAATTTTGCCATCAACAGGCATAACATTTCCAGTTGCAGTCTTCAGAATCACATCATCGTCTTCTGCTCTTATAAAACTTAGATAAAATTCCTCCTTTATAGATCGGAATAGTAACATTTTTCAAAAAATCCTAAGCCGAAATGTGCTAAATCAACCGACCGCTTCAAATTGTCCAAATTTAAAAGTTGATTCAAAACTGTGTTTGAAAATACATCACTTTTGGAATAACAAATGGTTCCTTTTAATAGTGCTTAATTGGCCACAGTTTTCGACTTCTTCTATCAATTTATTGTGTTTTTCTTACTTCAATCTTAGAAAATAAAAAACGGTATAAAATTATCGATTAATCTTAACATTATCAGTTCCAAGATATGCTTGACCATCTTGTTTTGTTAAAGTTCCAGAAATATAAAACTGGAAGTTTAGACGAGCAAAAGTTATCTTCCAAAATCAATATTAAACTCAGGTTCTTTTATTCGGTTCATTCAAAATGTTGTTTACTAATTGGATAGAAATTTTTAAACTCCGCCCTTATCAATATCACTAGCATACTTTCTGTAGTCCACCATTTAATAAGAGAAAAATTTAACCATCATGTATAAGAAAAGATATTTTTTTCATCGATCTAATGTACGTTTTTATAAGAAAAGATATAAATTAGAGTCATTTTTTAATGATCTACTTCGTCATATTCAGGATTACTCTTCCTTAAATTTTGCAATTTCGGATCACATATTTCAATAAAATCTGCACAGGATAGTAACCGCTATCTATAAATATTGTTCCAATCAACTGTAATCTTTATTTTCATCCAAAAACTTTAGACTCAAGTGTTGATAGAGACAAAGAACAGAACATATGATCTTTTAATTGATAATGTATATTTTCTTGAATGAACTCCTGGGGACAGAGTTTGATATTTTAGCAATGTTATACCAATTCAATTTGTTTACGTATAATCTCATCATATCTTCGGATAATTCATATTTTTGAGAAATGTCATCCCAAATGTTCTTTTTTCAAATCTCTTTCGTGTTGCATTAATAAAAAGATCGAAAGCACTGTAATGTCCCGCCATCTCTATTTATTAAGAAAAAAATTTCAAGTTTTTATAAATTGACTCTTTTTTGAGTTACATTCAGCACATTTTCCCCGAAATTCTTTTAACTCCATTGATGTTTGCATAGTATTTTTATATCATTTGTTGCAGTTTTTTCTTTACATCTCACACAATATATGAGCGCCATTTATATAAGGAAATTTTATCATGCATAAAACCCTACGCGAATACCTATTTCAGTAAGATCCTTCCTCCATATTATTAAGTTTTTTTTTTCTAATTTTTGAAATTTTGACAGCATAAGAATCATTGTATTTCAACAAATTTATGACCAATATTCTCAAAAAGTTTTCGTAGCATCTAAACTAAAATTATCAAAAAAGACTCTTCTTTAAAATTAGTAAGTTTTTCATTAATTTCACCAACATCGTCTACTGATCTTCTATTTCTGGCTTCTAACTTGTCATAGACTTCTGTTGTAAAATCTTTAACATGCTGTTTATGATTCTCATAATTTTGATTTTAGTTCATTAAACATTTTAATAGGGATCTTCTAATTGAATCATTACAACAACATCAAATGGAATAATTCCTTTACTAACACCGCTAATTCTTTTTTCCTTTAAAATACTAAGGCATTTTTAACATTCGGATCATGTAAATCAACAATATCGATGTTTTTCCTGATAATTTTAGAGGTTTTTAAAATTTGTTCTTTAACAACAACATCATGTTTGTCAATACCAGGTCGAACACCGACAATTCTTTTTTTATTAGCCAAACTAACATAATTCTTTTCAACTTTGATCGCTTCAGTAAATTTATATCAGCTTTTTCGATATGAGACATTAAATTGGTAAATAATTTTTTTTTACAAACCCATCATCAACTTCTTTTTCCAATGTTTTTTATTTTATCAGCAACTTCATTTGAAACTCATGAAATTTACAAGTTTGTTATCATATTCTGCTTTAAAATCTTCAATCTCGACAGCAAACGTATCTGAATCTGGAAGGTTTTTGTAATAAATTTTCTAACTTGTTATCAAAACTCATTTCTCAAACTATCAAAATTCAAACTATTATCTACATTTTGAATAATTTGTGTTCCAAATACGTCAAAAATATTTTGTGAATCCATATTTATTAAGCAATAATAATTTGTTAACAACTTCTTTAAAAATCTTTACCATTACTCAGTTCATTCAAAACAAAAACGAACACACAAATGTCCACAAATTGGGGGATCTTTATAGTCTTGAATCTGAGAGTCATTGTAGTAGACGCTTGATTTTTTCAAATATTTGATCAATTTCTATAGGTTGTTTGTCCTCAATTTCTTCCCATACGAATCAAAATAACATGCATTCTTATCATTTTTATAATAACAAACCCAATGCGTTCCACTCCCCAAAATCGAGTCTAAATTCACCATTCCCACATTCAAATTTCTTAACTTTTTCGGGTAATGTATCTCTCATGAAAATTCCTCTAAAATGTTTAATATTTTTGCAGATTTCTTTCCAATTCTCCGAATGTTAAGGGTTCAAATTTTTTTTTTTAAATGTTTGATTTTCCGTAATTCAAAGTTTTTTCATCTAATTCCAGATCCTGTAACATCTTCCAACTCTTTATCTAACCAATTTAAAATGTTTCGAACAATAGGAATCACATCCTTTTTAACGATTGGAGCAGCTTTACGAACATAAGGAAACAACATTTTTTAACAACTGGAATATTTTCTCCAAAATCTAATAAATCTTTCAAAAGTCCACCATTTTTAAGTTCTTTCAAACTGATTAAAAGAGAAAATTCTATTCTGGTTCCTTTATTGTTTTTCTTATGTTTTTCGAGTTTATTGTATTGTCCTATTTGTTAAAAATATCTTATCTTCGCCATTTTTTTAGTTGATCTATTTTAAATTGAATACTAACGGGTATTTTTTTCTTAAAAGCGGATTTTATTTTTTCTTTCTGATTTTTTGATGAAATTTACGTTCACCTCCATTTATATAGTTAAAATTTCAAGTTCTCTTCAATTCCCATTCCTAGTTTTTCTCTTCAAAAAAACATGCTCCAACTGTTGGAAGTGCAACAAATCTTTCACCTAAACTAGCATCTTTTGATAAAAAATCTATCCATTGCCTTATCTTTGCAAAACTTTATCTGCTATATGTCCTGGAATTTGTGTCACTATGTTTTGCATAAAAAAATATCGTGTTCCATAGCAGCTTGATCTAATTTATTTATACCAGGATCTCCTCTTTTGTAGTCTTTTTTCGAGTTTTGTGCCAGGCCCCAGATACTGATAAGTTGGTACGTGTAATTCAAAAGGTAAATTGTTGTTGATAAAATCATTCAAAAGTCCCGCTACCTTCAATCATAGATGAACTTATTGCTGGCAAAACTCGCTTTAAAATATTTAATTCCATCAGGTTTTTCAATCAATTCATCAAGTTTGTTCGAAATAAAATCTTTAATCGCTTTCTTTTCGTTCAAAAAATTGTTGTTTCCAGCCTTCTCTTGAGCATAAATATAATTTATATAATTCCATCGAGTTTTGTCAAATCGTCGATATATTCTGTACTCAATCTTATTATCATTGTATTTTCTTACACCTGATCCTTCGATTCGTTTTTTTTTCCCCAAATTGGTTTTAATCAAATGATATATTTTTTACCTCACTTGACTTAGGCTTCTTAGTAGATGGATCATTTTTTTTTGTAAATTGAGTCAGATTCCCATAAAATTTCTGTATACTTTTTTCAAATCTTCTTCAGAATATAAATTATCTTTTGGAACGTCATTGTCTGTTAATAATTCTCCATAAACCTTGAGTACCTTCGTACATTTTTTCATTAATAAATTATATCATTTTGTTCAAAATTAACGGGTAAATTTCCAATCATAAAACTTTTTCTTTTTTCTATCCCAATACAAACCAAATTTATCATCCTTTCGCTCTAGGAAGAAATTTTTTTACCAATTTCACCAATTATTATATCCGTTGTTCCAGGACTTATTGTGTTTTCAAACTATGGTAGAGTCTTCAATGATTCGAGGTCTAAATGGTGTTGAAGATGGTAATTTTGGCAATTTCAAACTCAGATTCTGGAATCGAAATATCGGCAAATTGTCGTACAACTGGAACCAAATTCATTAAATTTTGATTATCGCTTAAAACATTTTCAATTTTGCCCTCAACATTTTTTTATTGCAGAAGTTACAGGTTGATTAATTTTTTGAATAAGTTCTTGTTCTTTCTTCATCAATTCGAATCTGTTCTTTAAATTCTTTGGATTAATTTTCTTTTCGATTTGATCAAGTTTTTTTCGCTTCTTCAGAAGTTACGTTCACCATTTATTTAGGAAAAATTTTTGAAACGTGGAACACGAAACGTGGAACGTAAAACGTTGAACGTGGAACGTAAAAAAACGGAACGTGGAACGTAAAAACGTGAACGTGGAACGTAAAAAACGTGAACAGATTTACCGTTTTTTCAGTTGTTTTCATAAATGTAAAATAAAAAGTAAAGATAATGTAAAAAATAATTGTAACAAATATTTTATCAAGTAGATTTTGCCAGGACACTGAGCAGCATTTATATTAGAAAATTTATTTCAAATATTTTACCATTTTTAGGCTTCAAAGTTAGATTAATAGTTTAAAAATCCGTAGTCTTCCTTCCCAAATTTTATCACACACACAGCTCATTAAAATTGGTTAAAACTCCATATCAGAATCCCACATAATTGTTTATAAATCTTTCTCGAATAGTGATCATCTTGCTTAAAAATACACAACATATTCAGATTATTTCTTATAACTTGTTTATCAACCTTTGAAAAAGCATTGGGAAAGATAGATACAAGATATGTTTTTGAGTGACGAGACATAACGAAATATTCCTTAATAACGTCCGCCTGATTTTCCAAAATACAATCATCAAAAACGATTAACGAATTGGGTTTACACTCGCTTAATGGAACTATGTCCTCAGAGGCATTATAAAAATGTGATACCTTTTTGCTTAAGTTTTTTCTCAATATTTTCAAATCTCTCTTGCAATTTTTTATAAGCGTCTTGTTCTAAAGATTTACTAAAAACATACAAATTGGAATAAGGAATCAACCTATTGTAGATAAAATTCAATAATAAAGTTTTTTTTCCACATCCACTTGAACCAACAATTAACCAATCTGATTGGTTGATCTTTCTTATTTTCTTCAAACGTTTGAAGTTTTATCTGATCTTTTTGCTTTAAAAATTTCTCCATTTAAATAGAAGATTTTCATCTTGAAGCAAACGCTTGCGAAAATGAAGCTGTTCAAGTTGACTTCAGAAAGCTCTAAATTAGTTTTAAACTTGGAACATTCCTATACACTTAGAGGAAGAATCAAAATTATTTTATCGGTTTAAAGCGGTTTTTATTCTGACAATTTTTGTAATAAATATTAGTGAAAGTTCTCCTTATTGTATAGGATTTAGTGAGAAAGAACATAACAAAATATTATGGTTTAAAAACAAAGGATATTATACTTTCGATCAAATAAAAAATTCCCTTAAAAATTATCTAAAAAACATTCAAACAATCAGATAAATCTTTAAACTTTGACGAAAACAAGTTTGAAATGCAAAAAAAATTATCTCTCTAATAAAATTCAAATAAAATCACCAGTAAGAATAATGTTTTTCAGCAATTATTGTAGATTTGTTAGGGTTTGTTCAAGAAACTATTGAGCCAAAATCAGGTAATATTTAGGAAATAAAACGCCAAAATTTAGACCGTTTGCTGTAATTGAAGTACATTGTAATCTCGTTGAACCTAGTTTTGAAAATCATAACCGAACATTTACACAAAGAATCTGAAATTTTGTACACTTTTTTCCCAAATGTTGCTTATGGATCAAAAAATCAGTGAAAAACCGAATGGAAATCGATTATATTCCAATTAGAAAAAATATTAAAAGAATTCAAAAAATCGTTCTAACTATACAAGACTCTGAGGGGAAATTTAATAAATAATGAGAGTAAAAACAACAATATATTTTAAGATTGTCGAAAGAATGATGAATCAAGGGGGGAACGAATCGTTCTTACCTTCCAAACTTTCAAAACGAGTTGATAATGATGATAAATACCAATACTTTTATCTAAAAGATAAGGTAGCCCTCGAGGGCCACCTCACAAATATTCACAAAAAATACGAATAAAGACAATGTTAAAGAAAAATACAAAAAAAAGCTTTGAAAACATAGATTCTGACAAGGGTATCGAATCGCGACTCTTTCAAAATCTTCATCCTGACCCTGTTTTTCATCAATGAATCAGTACTTTATACTCAAAATAAAAATTGCTTGTTAAAATTTTATTTCTATCTAAATGGAGTCAGTTGTAGACCTACTTAATAATCAACTAAAAATTCAATAACAAACATATCTTTACGATTGTTGACGAAAACAATGTGATCTGGTTTAAGGCTAAAGACGTAGCAAAAATTCTAGAATATGAAAAATACTATGCAAACGATCAGAATAAACGTTGACGAAAGATGATAAAAAACTTCTATTTTAATCTAAATATAAGGGGGGCTATAAATAGCTTACCTTCAAACTTCCAAAATAACACTGTTTTCGTTAATGAATCTGGGCTTTATTCTCAAAATTAAAAATTACTAGTTAAAATTTTTTTTCTATCTAAATGGAGTCAGTTGTGAATCTACTCAAATTCAATAATAAAGAAATTTTAACATTTTGTTGACGAAAATAATGAATTTTGGTTTAAGGCGAAAGATGTTTGCAGAGGTGTTAGAATATAAAGATACGAAGAAAGCAATTAAAGAACATGTCAAAAGAAAAATATAAAAAAAGCTTCGAGAAACATACATTCTGAAGGTAGGGGTGATTCGCCCCCGCCTTCAAACTTTCAAAAAAACACTGTTTTTCATCAATGAAGCAGGCATATATTCTTTAATCTTGAAATCTAAAATGAAAATAGCAGAAATGTTTCAAGATTGGGTTTTAGAAGAAGTTTTACCAAGTATTCGTAAATTTGGTGTGTACAAACTTGAAAACAAGATTAAATATTTAGAGGACGAAGTTAAACACTTGCAAATTAAAGATGAAATAAAAACGGAAATAATCGCAAAACAAAGTGTAAAAATTGACTTAATGAAACCAGACCTTGTTTGTAAAAGATTTTGCTAAGAAAAACACCATGTTTTTGTATTAATTAAGAAGAATCACATGTGGGAATATCCTTATTACGTTATCAGAGCTCAAAAGAGAGAAATACCGAGAAGATTGAAAGAACTTGAAATTGTGATTACCCAGAAATGGAAATTTTATTAAGACAAGGAGATCCACAAATAGTATAAATCTCTACAACCAAATGAAAGAATCTTTGAATATTTTATACAACGGAAATCATTTTACTACAAATAATGGCAGAATCTCGACTGATTTATAGAATATCTAAATTACACGATTGAAAATGTTTCTAAATTTTACTAAAAACTCTCGATTTATTATATTTTGTTTGTAAATGTTTAGCATAACTAGGTAACCATTGTAAAATCTTTTTTTCATATTCACAAGGCATTTCGTTTTTTATAACTTTCGCTGAAAATTTTTTTTAGCACAATCTTTGCAAAAAGCATCTTTTCTATCTTTACTATACTGCCAGTTATTAAATTCAGAAATATTTTTAATTTTCTTTACAAAAGTAACACTTTTTTCTCTTCTAAAGTTAATTTGTTCATTTTATCATATAATTCCTTACAATAACAGTCCTTTTCTATTCTCTTCTTGACACTTTGTACATTTCTTTTGAGACTCCATTTATATAGAACAAATTATTACACGATGAAAATGTTAAACTCTTGAATTATGATATTTTGTTTGTCAATGTTTTTTGATAATTATTTAACCATTTTATAGGTTCTTCCACATTCACATTGAGTATCTTCATAATATAATCTATGGTGATTCTTCTTTACACAATCTTTACAATAGGAGTCTTTCTTAATCTCTACTATAGTGATCACTATTAAACTCTGAAATTTTTTTAGTTTCTTTACATTTAAGACATTCTTTCTCTTCCAAAGTTAATTTTTCTATTTTATCATACAGTTCTTTATGATACTTCCTATAAACAATCTTTACAATTATAAATAATTCCATCTTTTCTACTCTTATCTTTATAAAATTCTTCAAAACCTTTTAATTCTTTGCACATTGAACATTTCTTTTGGGCCTCCATTTATATAGAAAAAAATCTTTGACTTTCTCAATTCATATTCATAAAACTTTCCGGTTTATTTATTCATTATTTAAATCTTTTATACTATAAGTTACAGGATCTGTGTTATTAATTTGATAAATCACAAAGATTTCTCTTGACCAATTGTTCTTATATTTGTTCGAAAATGTTTGTTTTTTACTAACAATTCTTACATGATCATTGACTTTTAAATTTAGTTTTCGTGTGAATTTCTGGTGGAACAAACTTGAAAACGGTCTCTAATAACTCCTTTTCTGCATCCTTATCTACGTCTTTGGGCTTCATTTTGATTGTGCTGTGAACTGTATCGTTATAATTGTTTACGATTTTTTGAAGAATATCGATCCATTTAAAGTTTTTTATTAATCTCAAAAATTACTTTCATTCTCTCATTTTGAGTTCTGTTATATCTCTCTACAATACTTGATTTCTCTTCGTTTTCAGTATGATAAATCTTAATGTTGTATTTTCTCAAAACTTCGTTAAATTCTTTATTTTTAAACTCTAAACCCTTATCTGTATGAAGTAGATTTGGCGGTTTGTGATTGATCTTTATCGCGTCTTTTACTATATCTTCGAAGGCTTTTGAAACATCTTTACCGTTTTTTCTTTTGATAGCTCTTGACCAAGCATATTTTGAGAAAGTATCAATAACATTTAACATATACTTAAATCCATCATTTTGATCTGAATAGTTAGACATTATAACTAAATCTGCTGCCCATAAATCGTCAATTCCTAATGTTATAATTTTTCTCTTTTTAAACTTTTTTCGTACTGGTGCATGAATTTCTCGAGCTTCAATCTCTATCTCATCTTTAGTCTTAGATTCTTTCTTTACTTGTTTTTCATTTGGATTCTTTATAAATTTACTCTTATTTGTCTTACATTTTGAACATTTTGCTGCAATTCTATACAATCCGTTTTGAGTTTGAACGATTTTAGAATCTATATTTTTCGTTTTTTTCTTGCATTTGTGGCAGTGAATCAAATCATCTTCCATTTACATGTCAAAGTTTCCAAGTTTATTTAACTCATCTAATATATCAGATTTTGCTTCATTTTTATAGCCATAAGGTACTGTATCGATCTTATTTTCTAGAACGATTCTCTTATCATCTTTAGCGTTCAGTGCCAGCTTGTTTTATGGTAACTGTGTACAATTCATGTTTATAGCTTTTTATTACAGTCATCTCCCTAAATTCTTCTTTATCTTCGAACAAACATCTCTTCAAGTTTTCGATATTTATTGTTTTATTTACAACGCTTCTCTTAATTCCTTTACACCTAACTGGGTTTTTATCTAGATATTTGTACGAGTACATCTTTGATCTTAAACCACAAAATTCTTCTAATATCTCGCTATTTAGTTCGTCTTTGAATTTCCCTATTACCTTCTTATTTTTAGTAGTGAAACATTCATGATCTTTTGGATAATCGCTCGTATCAAAGTCCTCTATATTTTCTTTAATAATTTTAAAAGGATCTCGTTTCAATTCTAGGAAATAACTGTCTGTATCCATGTAACACAGATTCAAATCTGGATCAAACTTCTTTAATTTGTTGTAATAAAAACTCGTACATTAGCAATTTTTGAGAGGTCGAGAAACTGAAAATCCTATGTAAATCGGTTTGTTAAATTTAACCTTTTGTTTGTACATGTGACTCGCTATACAGTTGTCGTCAAAGATGTTAAAGCATTTGAAATTTGTTTTCTTAGCTTGTTTCATTGAAAATTCTTCATTTCCTAGTCTAATATCACATCTGTTTCTCACATTTTCCATAGATTTTCCAAAAACAGAGTTGTTTCATCAGCTTGTAAAAAACTTTCTCAAAGTCGCTTGTAGCTTTGGTTCTCATACTAGTATTAAAATCAATGTAATCTTTCATAAAAGGCTTCTGATCGAATGCGATAACTCTATTCACATGTTTTAACACCATTCCTTGTTCCAGATAGAATTTCAAATTTCTCGAATGAACAACATATTCAGTTTTATCCAGTAGAGTTGTGCAAAGTTTGTTGTTATAATGTTCTGGAGCAAGAGGCAAATCTTTATGATTTTCATGTAAATTCTTCGGATATTCTAGATCGACTTCGAGAATATAGCCATAATCTTCGTCGCCAGTGAGTTCCAAAATTGTTTCTTTCCATTCTGCAGTTGTGTAAGTTTTTTGGATCCATCCACTTGATTTCGTTATATGGTAAATTTTGCATTAGGCCATACCCATAAAGGTTATTTGCATCGACGTACAACAAATAGTTTTCGGGTTTTGTCTTATCAAAATCTTTTAAATATTTGTTATTTGCTTTCACATATCGTTTAATACATTGAGAAATGCCTCCGCGAATACCTTTTTCGATCATCAAATACATATTATAATCACTAATTAATTGTAATTCTATATTCGTTAATTTTAACATAGCATCCCATGCAAGACTGGGAGCTGTTAGATAGTGTGCTGGATCAAGTTTATAGCAATTCAAACAAATATTCCTAAAATTTTCAAAGGTATCAGCGAGCAATAGAACATCTTGAATGTTATAGAGATCGGAGTAATTTCCTAGATTTTTTACTTTTAATTTGTTCCATACATTTAAGTAGTGTTGAAAATCTTTCTCAGATATGCTCTCGTCTGTCAAAAGTGAATAGAAATCTTGAATTCTCAATTCTTCTGTGTAATCAAGTTTTTCAATACTGTCGATAAATTCGTAAGGAAATATGCCTTTTCCAGATAGAATTTTAAAGATTTCTTCTTCGTCATTTGGTTGTCTATCTAGAATTGCGTTCAGACCATCTTGTATAAAATGATTTTGTATGTTTGAAATCATCTTTTTTGAGGTTTTTAGCTAACTTTTCTATAGACGATGCCATAAATCTGAACGTGTCTACGAAAGAAAACTTGATGAACTTTCTTGGTTTATCATCTTCAAACTCATACCCATATCCTGAATTTACTGAATAATTTATATATTTTTCATCGGTGTTTGCGATCAAATCAACATTTCCATATTGTTTAGCCAATTCTTTTATGTACAAATGAGTGTCGTAACATGACATATTGTGGCAGAAAACTGGAATATTCTGAGGAAATTTGAGATTCAAGTTACAAGATAAATGAGCTGAAACCTCTAAATTTACCTGTTAAATGACAATGATCTCGTACTTTTTTTTCTTGTTTGATTATCAAAACCCTCACATTCACAAATATGGCAAAGATTTGAATTTTGATATGCAATTTCTTCTTCTTCGGTCAATTTCATAGGTATTTTATTCTTAGAATTATACTTTTTAGCTATGTATTTCGATAATTTATTAAGTTCTTCAAACAATTTTGCAGGAACATTTGGCAAATCTTCTTCATTTTTTGCTCGATAACATATCGGCTTGTACATACGATTGGTCACATTAGACACTAAGTATAGAGTAAAACCATATGGAATGTGCTTCTGAATCTTGGTTGTGATCGATTTTTGCGGATTGTTTTTGCATGTGGGAATCTTCTCTAATATGCTTTCAAAATCCATATAAATAACGTAAGGATGAGAAAATTTCTTTTGATAATTAGTAAATGATGTTGTTTGACCTGGAAACGGCATAATTGGCTTACAAACTTCGTGTTGCTTGCAAATTTCTAAATGATCTGTTAAATCTCCAGATTTGTAGAAATGGCTTAAACATCTTCTACAAAGAAATTTTTTATTTTTACACTTAGATAACTGAGAAAATACAAGTTTGTTTAAATCTGTTATCAAAACATAATGAGATTTGTCATCTTGTTTAACATACAATAAATCGATTTCTAACTCGGCATCATAAATTTTCTGAAACAATATTGAGTTTCTCATCAAAACTGTAGACATTGATAGACATTTTTGGATATTTGTACTTGGAATTGTAACTTCGTTTTTCAAATAATTGTATATCTTTTAAAGACATAGGATAGTCGAACCCAGAAAATATCTCGTCATTTACAAATTTTTCATATTGTTTTGCTCTGTCTACATGAGTTTCTGGTTTTTCAATAGCACATCGGATAGAATAAAATAAAGCAATAATCATCTTTATTTTTGATATTTATACAAGCTTTCTTATCTTTGATTTTCTTTGGTAAATCGATATATGATCCTGCGTTCATAAATTCGTGTTTATTAAGGCTCAAAATCAGTTGTTTACAGCGTTTTAATGTCCATCCAGAACCTCGATTTGGATGATTTGTCTGTTCTCGATGTGTTAATTTATTAAATTGCTTAGTAATAAAGTCGTTTATGTCAAAGATTTCGTCTGCTTTTATAGTAAAGTACATTGGACAAGTTTGTGTTTCACCGTTCACTAAAGTACGTTCGTATTCGCATTCTAAAGAGAGATAGCCCTTCATATTTTTAACGGTTTCTTGAAATTTTTCGATTCGATTAAACTTTTAATTTCTGGACGCAAAATAGAAAGATATTTGTAAATTGACATGAAATTTTCATTTAAATTCGTTAAAATGTATTGCTTGAAAAGACCATGGATAGAGGATAAAACTTCGACATCAATGATATTTTTCTGGTTTTCTCATTAAGAGTTTTTGTCAATTTCTTCGATAATTTCAGACTTAGTTTTTTCGTTTGTTTCAATGGACAATTTCTCAGCGATTGATTGAATTTTTTCATCTTTAAATAGGTTGAGATCTTTTTTTACTTTCCTTAAAATTTTTCTTTAGTTCACGCAATTTTTCTATATTATACATGTTTTGGTGATCGGCAATTTGATTTTCTTTAGCCCAAGTCTTCAAATAATTTAGTTCTTTTTCATAAATATCTTTATTTTTCAGATGAATCTTTGACTTATAATGCCTGGTAAAATGATGTTCAAAAACATCTTTTTTGCAGTATGGGCACTCTATCTTTTTCCGCTCCATATTTAAAGAGCAAAAATTTGTAAACTAAAATTTTGAGAAGTGGTGATTTTTGACACAAATCAGCATAAATTGTAGTAAAACAGCTGTAGATTCTTCTATTTATTATAGAAAAATCTGTAAACTAAGACTTAAAATTATTGAAAATAGTATAGTTATAGTAATAAAAGTACTTTTATTACTATATTGGTTTGTAGGGGGTAATTTAAATTCTATAATACTATTTTTTCAATATTTTTTTCTTTAACTTTTCCAAGATTTTTCATTAAGATTTTAATATATTTACAACAGAATTTTCGAGAAATATCGTTTCACATTATCAACTTTAAAGCTAAAAATTCGCAATAATTAGAGAAATTCAGTAGATTTTCAGGATTTTTCAAAAAACTCTAGTATATGCACCTTAAGAGCTGTGGTTTTGACCCTAAAAAACCGTGTTTTTAGGGTCAAAAACCCCGGTTTTTTGTGTATTTTGGAAGTATAGTTTTGATTTTTCACCTTAAAAGTGTAGAAGTATTTAATTTTTTTCTATGTAAATGGCGCTGTTACAAGAGTTGAATAAGGTTGGTGATTTAAAGTTCAAAGAATACAAGAGATTAATAGAATTAGAAGAAAATAAGAAATACAAAATTTTGAATCTGGAGAAAATGAAAGATAAATTCGGGTTTACAATAATTGCCGAGTTGGAAGATTATAAAGTACACTTACCGAACAGATTTTTGACTGTTTTGGATGAAAAAAAGATTAAAGAATTGAACAAAAATGAAAAATTACACTTGGTTGTTACTGGAAAGAAGACTATTAAAGATAAAGACTGTGTTACAATTAACTTCGTGGAATAAAGATTTCGAAGATTTCTGGATTTTTTCATTAAAACAGCTTAGAAATGTAGAAGCCTACAATGAACAGTAAAACAGCTATAGATTCGGTTATTTTCCATTCGTGGTTTCCTGTTAGATTTCTTAGATTTGTTTATGGTTCAATGGACAGTATTTTACATTCGTGGTTTCCTGTTAGATTTCTTAGATTTTTTTATTGTTCAATGGACAGTATTTTACATTGATTTTCTGACTGTCCCAAAAGTGGTCTAGGAACCCCTTACTGTTTGATTTTACAGATTCGTTTATTGTCCTTTAAACAGTATTTTCCCTTGATTTTCTGTCTGTCCCAAAAGTGGTCTAGAACCCTTACATTCATATCTACTCATATATATATATATATATATATATATATATATATATATATAATTTCAATAAACATTGAATACCAAAAGTATATATGTATATACTATATATATAGTTAAAAGTGAAGAAAAAAAATGGTAAAATATTTTGTAATAGAATGTTATATACTATATGAAATGATTTTTAGTTTCCTACTGGGTACATATTTATGTTTTCAATGTGCACGTGATTCATTTCATATAAAACCTGCATATTCTTTAGTTCACATTTTATCTGTAACAGTACAAAATTTATCAACTGATAAAGTGTTTAGTGCATGCTACAAGGAGCTAAGTAATTTCAAACTGTCTATGTGATGGGAGACACTATGTTCTAAACAGGCAATAAGCAATGCAAGGTGGAGTTATGAAATGTGAGAAAACATGAATGCTCTTTTATTTTTTGTTTTAAATTCTTCAAACTCTTCTTATGGCATTGGAAAGCACATTTATTGAATTTTTTAAAAACATGTACAATATAAAATGCATGTTTTCTATTTAAAAATGAGTTCAATGCATGTGTAATATGTATTTAGCACTAATGTTTTTATTTCTATTACTTTGATATTTGAATAAATCTATTACATCCCTTAAATTATTTCTCCTACAAATATGCACGAAAGTATGGAGATAAATTTGGGAAATATCTGGTGTTATTGTAGTAAGTAGTGTAGATTATTACTATTGAGGATTTAGCTGAGTAGGAGGTAGAAGGCTCTTGATAACTAAAGCGCCTACAAGAATAATAAGATTCTTTTTCATCGATATAGCTTAAATACCTGTAGTTTGTCCAATTTTTCATATATATATATATATATATATATATATATATATATATATATATATATATATTTTTATCTTTCTGAAGTTGTGTTCTAGCCTTCATCTTCAATTTATAATCAATACATTATTTTCTCTACTAGTACTTAATTGAAATATTTAGCAGGTTAATAATTAACCTGTAAATATGGACGAAACTATGGAGATAAATTTGGGAAATATCTGGCGATAATGTAGTAAGTAGTGTAGATTAGTAGTATTGAGGATTTAGCTGAGTAGGAGGTAGAAGGCTCCTGATAACTAAAGCGCCTACAAGAATAATAAAATACTTTTTCATCGATTTTGCTTCAATACCTGTAGTTTTTCCTATTTTTTATATAGATTTAGACAACATAACTTATTGCAACAGATTAACATACGATCAATATAATTGTTATGTTTCTAAAGTTGTGTTCTAGCCTTCATCTTCAATTTATTATCAATAAATGATTTTCTCTACTAATACGTAATTGAAATATTTATCAGGTTGGTAATTAACATGAAAGTGTTAGTTTATATTAACATTTTAATTGTATATTTGCAATATAACAGCTGAAAAAATACACAATAACAATTTAGAAGTAATAGGATACCAGTATTACCACCCTGCTCCGAGATCTAGAAAAATCCTCTTTGTCAGCTCTTAACGACGAGTGGTGAATGGTGGTCTCTGCATGCCGAACTATGACCATTGTTAGTTATTTCGAATTAAACGATATGTACATGTTCCATTACATAACCCTAATAAACTTTATTTTTGAGTACAGGTGTCCATGTGCCATTGTTTTGAAATAAAATAATACCGTAGTAATATAGTTCCCTAACATCTACACATAATTTAAACATGAATCAGAAGATGTCCATTGATTTTCTCGCATATATTATATTACATGAAGGGGGTTTTGCCTGAACAGATATAAATACTTTAGGAATTACAGCTATTAAATAGTACGAATGACACCTAATTTCGGAAAATTCCATTTCAAATTTTAACAGAGCAGATTTTAATGGTGTAGCGTCAAAAAATAAACATACTTCATTCGTTATTTCTATTTGTCTTGTGTGTACAAACAACTGACAATGAGTAAACTGCCAGGCAGGTAATTTTCAACATACATAAATCTGGGCAGATACAGTTTTAAAGGAAAATTTCTTACATACATTATTTTAGATTGAAACTGTAGATTCACAATCCTTCTTTTAAACCAAAATACGTTACAGTCCAGCTTATTTAGGGTTGGAATTTTAGAGCCCGAATTCGCAATTATAAACCACGATTTGATTTAAGATTTTATAAAAGATGGATAATACTTTCACCCCCAAGTTTTGCAATTTGCATAAAATGTATATAAAAAGGAAACGGTGCTTTGACTAAATGTAAATATTTACAGAACCTAACTCTAACGTGAACCTGGTAAAAGAGAGTGACTTTTGAGTCTCAATCTCAAATATTAATTTCCATCTAAACCGTTATAAAAGTCAGCTTCGAAATGTCTTTACATTAAACCGAATTATTTGCGTCAATATTTATCAATACGTTTATAAAGGTATTTAGTTTAATGTTTATAGCATAAATAACTTCGATTTACATATTTTAGTACGATCAACTAGAAATATGTCTGTCTGTGTTATGCATATTTATGACTCAAGAGTTCAAATTTAAAAGTTGCCCAGTATAATATGTGATTATATTATTGTACCAGCCACTTTAATCAATCAAAGGGGGGACCACCTAAGAAGAAGAAGAAACATTGATTTTTGAAAGTTAGAGAATTTTGTAAGACCGACAATATGAAACCTGATGTGATATTTATCTGCAACTTTTGTCATAACAGATCGTCATGCACTAACACTAAAGTTACACACACAGACATAGAAATCTTTAACTAACAAAGATATCCATAGAGTGAAGTTTTAAATACAATTTATGGGCACCCAGTATAGAAATGAAGTTTCAATTAAAATTGGTAATCTAAAGGTCTGTTCGTTTTCGATACATTGTGCGGGGAGAGTGAGTGAGAGGGAGGGGGGGAGAGAGAGAGGGAGGGAGAGAGAGAGAGAGAGAGAGAGAGAGAGAGAGAGAGAGGAGAGAGAGAGGGATGTATATTTGCTTGTTTTTTTTTATTTTATAAAGTACCGGAATATTTTTTTTAGCAATGCTTCCGGTTGCGTTTTTCTATTGCGCAGCCAATCATATAAGGCAAAAGGTTTGTTGCCCATTTCATAGTTGTATATACTTTGAGTTCTAGTGATTTATTTTCCTTTACATATCTAATATACTATTCCAGATCTAGTCGAAGAGTTTTTTACAGTGAAGCGTATAACAATAATACAATATCATTAATTATGTGATTATAACATTTATATTACCATAGTGAAAAGACATTTTTTGAAAGTATCAGGTGTACTTAACTCGTAATAATCCTTCAAAACAAGAAATAAACAACAGACAAGGAGTAAACTACAATCTATTGCAACTAGATCAATAGATTGAATCAATATCTTACCTCAATCTCTGACTTTTAAATTTAATCATGTACTATTATTACTTGCTTTGCGGTAGAATTCAAATTTTTATGGAAGTACTCAGTTTAAAGACGTAATAATTAACTTTGTAAATTAAATAATAGTTTTCTAAATAGAAATAAAATACGTATCAAATAATTGAAAAAAATATACGGTAATACTTACAATTTTATAGAGTTATCTGGTTCTAATGTCAGTATTAGTGAGTCAGAAATATTGCAGTAGTTTTTTACATTTAATTTTTTTGAAGCTATAGTTATAATAAGAGTTTAATTAGGTACCAAACGCAGTTTCGCTATTAAAAACCATCATCTCACTTATTGAAGGAACAAACATAATACACTCAGGAACAAATTAAGAACTAGAATCAATCGTTATACAACTTTTAATGAACTGAGTTTCACTGCATAAAGAGATCACATTGTTCTCTGGCGCGCTTTTAGAAAGTGATTTTCTTCGTTCTCCAGACTTACTGTCTTTTTTCCTCTACCAGGAAATGAACTTTTAGGCAACATAACGAGCACTGGTAATAGTATTTATTTATGAGATGCAGTCATTTTTTTTTCTTTTAGATCTTTTTCTTTTTTAGTCCTTGTATTTTAGAGTGTATTGATATTTATGTTTTGTTGCATTGTGTTGGATCACCTTTAATAAAAAAGAATATTTCAATAGAACAAGCACATTTTAAATTTTTTGTATATGAATATTTTTATGTGTTAAGCATAATTCAAAACGAAATTTGTAAACTGTTCCAAATACTATGCAAAGAGCATACACGTCCCTAAATCGTGTAACCATATGAAAAATACGAGCCGCAATTAGTCTATGATACATGCACGCAGCTTTAATTATGCAATAGTATAATAGTTTTTATAAGTGAACGTAAATGCAACGTAACACTTTTTTGTTTATACACAGTCATTCTGGAGTTTTCCCGTCATCACGCAAATGTGAAAAATCTGAGAGTAACAGAGATAAGTTTTTCATGTTGATGGATTCATATTTTACATATCGGAAAATAGTTCATAGTGCTTTAGGGTTTCATACATTACGATAATTGATGATTTTAGCCTGAAGAATTCAAATTTTTCTTTATTAAAGCGAAATGTAAATAATTTGTAACTTTTGGATTATTGGCTGAATGTAAATACAATCTATAACCTGAGGGACTGGAATATATTTGTCTGGTTCACCTTATATCTGTCTGCTCTTAATATATACCTGAGCGAACTGAAATACAAACCTTAAAATTTTACATGAAACTTCTGTTCTCTGATCTTCTAAAGTATCAATACTATACTACACTTTAAATTTAATTCTGTACCAAATTTTTTGCGTATTAGTTAGTAAATTTAAAACTAATTGCCAATTCCAATAAGCTGATCAACTTAAAAATTTCTTGCTTAAGATTCACAATTACAAGTCACCACGAACCGTAAATGACTTTCATAGAGAATACAAACACTTATTTACGAAGGAAGCCATTTTGAAAATTTGTCATAATTACGTCATTTTTGATCATGAAATGTAGGGTAATTTTAGTAAGTTTTATGTGCAAAAAATTATGTGTGAAATCTCAACAGCTTTTTAAAATTCCACTGAAAAAAAAAAACATTGCACTATGAATTCAATCTTTATTTCAATGTTAACTGTGAGGTATGACTATGAGTTAGAGCTTTATAAAACATTTGTGCAGTACAATTGTAAAAAGACTAAAAATAAGGCAAGGTTTGTTACTTAAAGTTTCCTGTATTATGATTACTTTGTAGAATCTCTATGGTTACCTGTATATAACATCGAGTTTATAATAATATATATATCACTCCATCGGAAGTTAAGTGTTAGCAAATATTTATACACCTTAGATAAAATTACTATTTCATAATGAAAATTAACTAGATTTTGCAATCACTATAAGTATAACAATAAAAAAAATTATATTCGCTACATTAATACTTATGGGCTAACTATCAGAATAAACAACCTAAACTTTGAACTTTTGCAGGCAACCATAAAGTTTAAGATAACAGCAATGTATTATGGGTAACTTGAGCGCAAATATACAAGAAAGTAGTATTTTCCACTTACATAATAATATAATTATATTTCTTCAGTCTCCATGAGAATGGTATATAAACAATAACAAAGAACACATCACTGGAGATCGAAACAAAATAAACTAGAATTCCCAAGGCGTGTCGTTCCTTGAAAAATAAATACTTCAGGCCTTCATGAAACCTGTCGCAGAGGATATGTCCTTTTCTTGTCACTTTTCCATAACGGTTTTTCATTATATATGTAGCAATCGCCAAATGTCCAGTTTCAAGTCAGTCGACTTTCTCAAAATATTTTAAGAGGTATTAATTTCCTTATTTATAGAAACTTAGCCAACTAAATTAGTAACTTATTCATAATTTTCTATTTAAATAAAAAGAGCAAATAGTTTATTGAAAAAAAATACTGCTATTAAATTACTTATTGATAAATTTTGCTTGTAGAAGGAAGAATACTGTACAGGTGTATCAGAATTAGCTAAAATATTAACAATTTTGCACTCAGCCTCAGATAAACTTGTTACGTGTTCTATATCCTAGTAACAGTCATAAATATCATGTCACTCTTAAAGTGAATAGTTCTATTCAGCACTATATACAATCTCCTCAATTCCTTGGCCTTGGTGATCAGAACAAAACAGAACAGTCCCAAACACACGATAAACACTATCACTGGAAATCTTAATAACAACTTCCCTTTCTAGTTCACATTTATGTAGGCATACCATTGAGCCTAACGTAAATTAAATACAACAAGATAATGACTCGTAACCTCAATAAATCCATGGTTCAAATAATCCGTAGCGGGTTTGACTTTTAAACTGTCTAGAAGAGGGAGAGAGAGAGAGAGAGAGAGAGAGAGAAGAGAGAGAGAGAGAGAGAGAGAGAGAGAGAGAGAGAGAGAGAAAGGTAGGGAGATGGTGATAGAAGGATGGAAGTGATGAGAGGGAGGTAGAGGGAAGGAGGGAGAGGAAGCGAAAAACCGTTGAGTGGTGATATCGGTTTTTTAGGCTTGGAGAGGATTTTTTTCCCTATAACTCATAGTGCTTTAAGATAACCTCCCTGAATACTAAACAATTAAATACGATACATAATAGCCATTGAAAGTCTTATATTTGAGATTTATTCTTCATACTCAAATCAAAAATGTTTAAAACTAAATTTCCAATTAATGTACATTTGTTACACTTTTGTGCAGAGACTTTATTATTTATTTATTCTTGACTTAAATAAATTATCTTTATAAATTAAATAATATTTAAGAAATTAGGTGATTTTATACATATGTTTATTAGCAAATTTAAGTTATTTACCAAAAATTCCATTTACTGCTTAATTCTTGTAGAAACGGTCAAAACTTCACACTTTTACACTTAGCTGTATCATATGGCATGACTCATATATTTCATTAACTTTCCATTTTAAATGTAAGCAGTTTCACCAAGAGCAAAGACGAAAAATTATTATTTCTATCCAGAATGCTCCCTTAAAGAGCTGGGCATTAGCAAAAAAGTACCTTTTAATCCTAAACTTTATTGCACTTACCTTAGCCAATCTTTTAGTTACGTTTTATTTCATATGAATTATAGTACTGATAAATAATACAAAGGAAATTTAGCTCCAGTTAACCTTCCGTTTATTTTACAGTGTGGTGTCTGACGCATTCTAAACTTTACTCTTGATGGTATCTTGGAATAATTTCACTTCGTTACATGTTTCAAAATTTACAACACTTTTGAAGGATATTACAGTATCCCACGTGCGCATGTGCTGGTGTAACGTAGGTTTCTGCTCTTGACTGCCTGTCCTTAGGACTTGCATTTTGTGCAGTGACAACTCCTGGGTACTTTGCCTTTTTCTTTGTCTTTCATTTCCATTTTTTATGGTGTATCTACTGTCTTGTATGTACTAAATGTATTGTATTTCAGGAAAATGTATGATATAATACACTATAATATTTTCCATTATAATCAAAATCTATTATGCACTGTAGGTATAAAAACATTTTACAACTTGAATAAAATACATATTAAGATCAAGCACGTTTCAAGTCTATAACATTGAGTGCGGAGCCGAGAGTAACTGTTATTTTTATAAAAGAATTACTTATTCTACTTTTTTTTATATACAAAATTATCGAAAGTATTCCAATATGTAAATAAAAATGATTGTACAAACCACTTAACATTAAAGCGTTTATTAAACCTACAGTACAATAAGTAGTATTTATTTAAAACGAGAATCCTCAGAGCTACTGACATAACAGATGACTCTACAAGACAATAAATTAGTGAGGGATGAAATATGGAGAATTTCCGTACCGCGGAACAGTGTAAACATCTGCGAGTGAGGGAATGTGAAGAAATTTCTTTTCGTGATATAGCTCCTTCAATACAAATAAGCTATGATTAAAGGGCTGCAGCTTTCGTTACTTTGCAGCCATACTACTTTTTCCAGCTGCCTTTGATTTTTAAATGTATACTATTATATAACATTCTATATATTTCGAATTCTGGTGTTTTTTTGTGTTTGCGTCTGATCACGTAAAAACTACTAGACAGATTTTAGTAAACATTTACATGCACGTTTTTACATATGTAATTAATAAATATGTGTATTGCTATTTCGAACATCCGCTGGGTTACGCCCCACTGGCCTTCATAACTCCCTTTTAATTTTTATACCTATTGTCTTAATCATCAAGTAGGAAATTGGGTTTTAGATCACCTGTTAAATTCAAGAATAAAAAGCATAATAATATATACACGCCAAAAGGGTTGATAGTACACATTTTTGTTATTCATCTTTCGACGTTTGATATTCTGTACATCAAACTATTTTAAATAGCGATGAAGAAGAGGTACTGATGGAAAAGTTTCATTCAAAGATTCAAACCTCTGGAACCAAGTAGCGTTATAACGTATTGTTATGCAATGTTTTTTATGAATTTAAATTTTTCAATATTTAATGGCACTTCTATACTGAACATTAAATGAATCCCAGATTGCCAATTATTTAATACTTAAGTGTTAAATATTTCAACGTTTAAGAGCATTCTTAAAACTATAAGAAAACATTAATAATGCGGGGTAATTTGTTTTTAATTTTCTAAACATTACACACTGTCGTGGGGTGACCCCACTAAAGGGAAATGATTTCCCTCATAGCAACCTCCAAGACAACGAAAAACTGTTTGCTCATCTCAGGGTTTTCAATTTCCTTAGTGATATGTCCCCCATCCCCTCTCCTCTTGCTGGTATCACTCATCCTTCACACTTCTTTTTAAAATGAGTTATTTTCTAATAACCGAGTAGCATATTGTTCTGATTGTATAGTATTAATAATTTAGCGCTCTAAAAATTGCATTATAAGTAAAGACAAACATATTTCCCAAGTAAATAAACGTAAATTTGTAATAGTTTTAATGTATTGAACTCGATACATATTTATGTAAATGTCTTTAATTTCTTACCCAGAATAAATGATTACTTGAAGAATCCATGCGAATACTACGCTCATGAGCATTTTGCGATGAAAAACACATGAACTAAATGAACAAAATTTTGTTTTTTTTTTTTTGTAAATGGTAAAAAATGTGTTTTACATTTTCCTCTATCCGCATGAAAACCCAGAATTCCAAAAGTAATCATTTTGTGTTATTACGTTAAACAATTCTATGTAGATTGATAATTTGAATATTTGATTCTTTCCATATGTCTCATCGAAGGTAGGAATTAATTAAAATTAATTAACAAATTGTGTAGTTGTGCCGAAAATAAATATAAGCAACATCCAGAAATTGGACATAAAGATTAAAAAATAAATATATATTTAAAAATGTATACGAATAATGATACATTCCACAAGCAGTTCTGCTGAAGTGTATAATTGGAAGGATATTATTACCGATTATTCTGCGAAGATCCTTAAAACACTTATTACGTCCCGTTATATAAACGAATTTCTATACATGTACCCCGGTAGATTTCATTTATAAATGGATGATACCTTCCAGTTGAAACTTCACTGAGGAAACCAAAACGCTTTATTATAGAGAGGCAGTAACAAAGCGGGCCTCCCTTTCTACCAAGTTGAAAAAACTGAGCTATCGTAAGTAAGGAAAAGGTACTTACACACAACATTAAACTACCTGAAGATCCTCCCACTGTCCTGACGCAAAGACCTTTAAACACTAAGTACAATATAAAGTGTCACAGCTTCTCAACCTAATAACAAAAAATTAAAATGGTTGGCCGTTCATTGTAATGATTTTCCTATGAGCAGACCTAAGTTTTTTGGTCATAAGTTTGATATTCACGATGGAAGGATTTAAAGGATATAATGATTTTCGATATTTGACATCGTTATAGGTTATAAAATATATAACACAACGTTTCGAGGGTTGGTATCTACCCTCTTCGTCAGGTGGGGAAGTATTGCTACATAAAAATAAAAACCAAAAAAGGAAAGATAAGGGTTCATCATTACACAAAAGTTGCTTGAAGCTCAGTCCGGGCATTATCGCTACACATGATGTAATATACAGACGTAAGTCATTTATCTCAGCAGAGCAGACTCTCTAGATAGAAAATTGACATAAACTGTGTGACTGAAATGAATGCTTAGTACGATCACGAATACTTGAAATAGTAAAAACGACGTAAGGTGACTAATTAGTATTTATACAATGTTATTGAAGCTTTGTAAAATATATGCCAAACAGGTATTAACATTGTTATATGTTAGAATTGTTTCGTTAGAATATGTGTTTGATATCATCTACACAGTTCTTGTACACATGGATCATGTCAATGTTAAAGTTGTGTCTGTTTGTTCAATTCAGAACGATGTCACAGCGGAAATGAACTCAGGAAATAAGGAAGCGGAAATTGTGTATGAAATATCGTAAAAATATTTACCTTTGGCTGGTTAACTTCAGAACGGCGTTCTTAAGTACTTGTATTGTAATGTAAATTTGGAAATATATCTTATAAAAATACCCTAATTATAATAAAACAAAGAATAATATGTTGTTTGGTTAGAAAAGGCCAGGCAGTGTGTGTTCGCTCTTCTTCGTGTTAATCTTGAAATCTAGAACCAACTTGCTATGTATAGTGTCAGAAACAGATAAGTCTTGAAATTTATACAAACATTTTCTAAAATAGGAAATTGAAATTCAGTGAATATGAATATCAGGAAAAGAGAAACGGTAATACGTTACTCGTGAGATCACATGATTAATAGTTATAAAGTTTAATACTCGGTTTTACATGTTTCAAAGTTATTATGTTTAACTGTCTGAATATACAATTAATGTATGGTTTTCAGTACTAGTGTTGCCAAAGAGTGCTGGGTTTATTCTATTGTAAAAGAGGTTTTTATGGGTATTGTCAGGGATTTAACCATCACTGTGCTTTAAGAGCAGGTCCAAAGCGTCTTGATATGGTTTTCTTAACATGGGGGCTTACAACAAAAATATTTCTAAAGATATAAACATAAGAAGTGTCTATAATTCAATTTTTGTTTCCTATGTGTTTATAGCAACAATAATTGTGGTAATAATAATGAATTCAGGGACTTACAGCCACTTCTAAAATGTAATTAAAGAAGTAAATTTTCATTAAAGTTGTGTCTTAAGAAATCATTGATTCACTTCGTTGCAGTAAAATTTAAAGTATTGAAACAATTGAAATTGTTTTAAATATAACAATCAAAACAATACTAAAACTATATTTATGCGTTCCGATTAAAGAAAAAGGTTGAATAAAAAATAAACATAAAAGAAGCTTAGTTTTTTAAAGTCCCTTAATGGGCCTTCAATTCGAAAACTGGGAACTTTAACCTTGGAGAAATATTAATTACGCATTAGTAAATATAAAATTACCAAGCACTTTAAAAATAAACATGGTTTATATTTTCATCTAATTCTAGTGGAATAAATAATACAAGGTGAGTGTTTATCGTCCGCCTGTTTTGAGTGTGAGAAAAAACGTCATGCTGTGTCAGAATTAAAACTGGGATGATATTATTATTAATTAATATGTAAAAAATGTAATAAATATAAATGAGTAGATATTAATCACAGATAAAGAAAATTATTTATTCAAACGTGCTTTGCTAAATTCAAAAGTAAGGCAATCTTTAATAGATGGATTTAGAAATATCCTTCCTGTACTGTCTTTTTTACAACGGAGCAAAACATATTCAGTACATCACCAGCAGACAGAATGTTTATAATGTGTTCATTTCTTATGCAAACGCTGTCAAAATGTCCGTATATCACTCCTTTATAAAATTCTAAATTGTTCAACATTTCATTCATAGTTGGTTTTACGGTATGGAAGTAAGAATATTCGATGGCATCCTTCAAACCAGAAATCCCGGTGACCTCGTCAACTCCGTCAGCCTTCAGACAGTCAGGACACAGTTTGGAGGACGTATCAAATAACCGGTGCTGGAAACTTTTTGAGTGTGCTCTCCAGCCGTTGTAGGTGGCGCTGTTCATGTAGTCCTAAGGATTAAAATATTATTAGTTTATACGAGGTTAAGGTGTCATAATCTAATTTCAGTTGAGTGAGTTTTTACTTTAAAAGGTTTATTTTATCAGAATAAATACTGAAAAAGTCAGAGAATGTCTTATTTAATCTGGCGAAGGTACGGCTAATATGCCCTCTCTAACACTACTTGGGTCCAACGGCTTGACAGTAACTAAGGCAACACCAGGGTCCGGCAAGCGGGCTGCTTGCCAGGACAGGATCGCTCAGCGGTCACGCTTGGCATTGCTTGATTTGGTTATCTTGCGATAACCGCTGTACCCCATCCACAGCAACCTTGGAATGCTCCTTTGATATAATTATTCGAAATAGCAACTTTTAATTGTATAACATTCCTGGAATGTTATTGGTTTTATTTGAGAACATTTATTATTTGTAGTTCATTTCGCAGTAAAAACTTTTATTCCTTAATTTGTTTACATTTATGATGTAACTAATTTTAAAATAATAGTCATTCTTTTCCAGTAAACCAGAGATTACAGCACTATCAATTTTAATTATTGTAAAGACCTAGTGGCTACTCTAAAAAGGTTTTCGTATTTTTTTGTATTACACGAAAAGTTTTAGTAAATTGAAGGTATAAAACTGAAAGTAATACAATTAATATACACAGTAAGTACTGAACGATTTCTTCTACTAAAATACACATAACGTAATCAACATAGTATGAAAAATTTCAAGATTTTAGCCAAGATACATTTATAAAATATTCATCACATTTAATATAACACACAATACCACTACATATACCTATCCCTTTTTCCTACAGATATACCAAAATATTTACAATTGTTGGAATTAACTGTTAACAAAAGCGTAGTAAATAAAATAGTTTGCAGAATTTGAAACGTTAAATTGTGTATATCTTGTCTTTTAGTACAAAATTTCACGTCAGACAGTATAAATTTGCATATATTCTTTTTTAAATAGGTTTAAAACAAATGTATTTTGTACGGTTTAAACAAGTGGTGGTCCTAATTGTCTCTATTAAAAGTCTCATAATATATTACTTGCCTGCGATTGTGACACAAATACACTGCTGGCAGTAAACGAATTGAAAAAAATCATATGAGTTTTTCCTACGATGCAACTGTTGATTTATTGTGTAAGAATTTTTATTGACTAAAGCATATAAATATATATTAAACCTTACCTGAGGATAAGTATAGGAGTACTGGTAAGGCACCACATTTTAAAAAGCACGAGCGGTAGTTAATATAGTAGTTGCCAAGACAACAATAGTCCACATATTTAGTCTAGAATGAATAATAAACAAATTTACGTATTTATTGAGTGTATGCATATAGAGTTGTTTAATAATGTTAGGTTTTCAAAAAACGTATTTGCTAAATTTATTTACTCAAACATGGATAAATTATTTGCCTGGTTAATTTATAACTAATATACCCCAGAACCCCTTAGTTCTAGTGATCCCAATCATCCATGTGTTAGGTTTTTTCATTTAACATTATTTCTTAAAGGAAACAGAAACAAAATTAAATCACAAAAAATAAGATATAAACGCATTACTTTCTTTCACTTGCAGCAACACCTAAATCGATCTCTTCAATAAAAAGTACAATAAATAATTATCGGTGATACGTAGTTGGTTGTTGCCCAAGACTTGACAATGAACTTCATAATATTACGAGAGAATCCTATGGGCCATCGTTAATGCTTCAGCACATATAGCCAAGAAAAAATGCCCGTATTTTATAGAAGTATGGGAAGGAATGTACTATTGTAAGTTGTAAAGTTTTTTTTTAGTTGGGGGCAACATTCCACTCATTTTGCAACCTACGCTGATATTTTGAGCTAGTTAGTTATATCCCAGAGGCCTAGAGAAGTTTCATAAGTCGATTATAAAGTGTTGAGTCGGAATATGAGTAGATCTCAAAACATCTTTTTATGTCGATATAGCCACGATTTCATCATCGCCAAAATTGTTAGTGGAAAACACCGAATTGAGTGTTTGAGATTCATATCCTGGCAACGTAACTCAAGTATCCAGCTGACGGACTCACGCTTTATTGTTATGCCTTTAAGGTAGAAAAGATTTAGGCAACTATGCAGATCTCACAGAAACATGATACGGTCAATAACTCAATAAAACAAACAAAAAAAGGTTTTATTTACTGCAATAGACAGATAAAAATACCGAGACATATATTTTAACAATGTTTTAAATAATAATCTATATATAATAACTGCCAATATAATGGAAGCCTAAATATAAGTCATCTCTGGATTTATATTATATATAGTTTTTTGCGTACATATCGTCATTTTCCACTAAATTATATTGCACTTTCAAAGTACAAATTCGGAATTTATATATAAGGGCCCCAATGGTTACTTCAATCTGGTATATATTAAGGATCAGGATTACTTAACTTAGGTAGTAAAATACTAAATGACCTATCCAACTTTAAAGTTATATATCATACTTACTAAATAAAAAAATTTTACATATAAAATAAAATTACTGTTATTACGGTACACTAAAATTATCCATAAAAATTGCGGTACTCTATTAATTTACTTTGAAATAATGAAAAACTATTGCGTCACCTCTCAGTAACATATCATTAAAAATCAAATTTTATTAAAAGAAATTTTTACGATGTAGTAAAAAGTGGGTTTTAACAAAATTAATACGAAGAAAGAAAGAGTAAAAACAATAGTTCAGTAAGGTACAATGTACAAACGTAATTCACTTACCTGTTTGAAGTAAAGTTGAGGAATGTTTTAAGTTTATTGAAACTTATAGTGTTCAGCTGCTCTTATATATCTGGCAAGAAGCCGTAAATATCAGTGCATTATACGACTTGTCCAAATGTTAATCATAAACCGTAACACGTAATTAAAAATTATCTAAGAGAACAATACTTCATTTACTAAATGTTACGCAACATTAACAAATGTTCATTTTAATTTATTGATCATAAATCACGAAACAATGCTCTGCTTTTAGATCGCAAGTAGTAAATGTATTTCCTTATCAAAACCTAATTAAAAGTCAAAACGGAATCAAGACAATAACATTACTCGTGACAGTTAAATCTCTTATCCTCCTTGGCCTGATAGTTTTCGTCTTTTTCTCTCTGTTTATTTGGTGTTTGGTTCTGCCCATTACGTTTTTCACAGTTAATATCAGCTAGGCTCTCTTCGCTTCAATATGATTACGACTAGTAACCATATATATTATTAGCTGAGTGTTATCGAAGCCAATCACTTGGGATTCTGAAAAAATCTCATTATCTCTATCTGTTCCTCCGACATCTAGAAAACAAACTGGCTTATTAATTAAACCTTTCCGTTAAACTTCATTTCTGTATAGGCGACACTGAGTTTCATGACGCGTAACCACAATGGAAACAACAACGTAGCAGAATATATATTTGCTAACAAACGTGAAACATATTAATGTATACATATGACCTAACTATCTCAATACAAATTATCATAACTTGGTAAATTTATGTGTGGATTTTTATATTATATAAACATTGATATAAAACCCAAACTTAAGAAAACAAACAGTTGTGAATGTATAATATGGACTGACGTCTCTAGGAAAACTTCATCTGGAAACTATAAACTTTCAATGATACCTTATTTTAACATCCAGTAGACAAGAATAAGTTCTATGATAGTTTATACCCACAAATGGTTGATAGCTAAACGTTATTGAAGCCGATCACTCAGTCGGCTAACAAAATGCCTATTTCTTTTTAAAGTTATGTATAACTACAATAAACTTTGAAGTTAAACATCATTTAACTATAAAAATTCAACATAAGTAAACTATAAAAAATAAACAAACAATCTGAGGAACCAAATAATACACTTTTTTTGTTTTACTTAAACTAGTATTTGTAACATTTTTTTTATCGTACTTCCAAATTGTCTAAAGATCTACCATACAATAAGATTTAAATATAACCATTATATTGAATTGCATTTTTTATCATATACTGTACATACATAATATTGGCTCCTACTCTTTACAACAAGATCTTATGCTTTATATATTTTGCTAACAATACGTTACACATATTTCCAGGTACTCAGCTTTGCTCTATATTTGTATAACTATTCACAGGTAGTAGGATTGAGACAAAAAGTTTATCGATATCATATTTGGAATTCTATTAATCCTGTACTAATTTATTTGTTGAATATCTATAAATTGCATTATAAGAGTTAAACGCTTTGCAGAGTCTGCATGATAAATTTCCAATATATAGCCTGTACCATTGTACACTACGTACATTTATGACAGAGAGGCAATCTTACAGAAGATATGTTTTTATTTACTCGGCAGAGAAAACATAGGTGTTAACTTACTGAGTTTGAGGCATTAATGACGCTCGGCCAAATTCAATGGTTGGACATTTATAATTATATTACTCTTATAGGTCTATAGAAATGAGGTTTCTTGCATCATATAAAGGGTGCAAATATAATATTTTGTGGATTAGTTTTTCCCTCAATTAGGTTTTATAGCAGTTTTCAAACAATGTTTGTATGCACTAGAGATGTTAATAAAACGCAAAAGTGCGCTACATTGTACGCTGTATTATTTACATTTTATTTTTTTATTATTGCTATTTAACACTAACCTATGTCCTACTGAAGTGGAAAGAAGACATAATGTCCTCTAATCCTACTAATCGTATGACACAAGTCGAATACATACACAAAATTTCATTTGTGCATAAAAAACCTGAAAATATTTATACAAACATTGAACATATGCAAAAGAAGAAATAGCCTACTGAATTTGCCTCTTGTGTCGCTCAGTGTGACATACACCTACCTTATAATTTTTCCTACCAAAATAAAATTGTGTTTAGTTTTAATGATAAATAGTAATTCTACAACATTAATTTTTCTGATGTAACTACTTCTTTTGGCAGGCAATGGGTGTAGGTTTTGCACGAGTAAAAAATTTCGTTTCGCATCATGAAACGTCACGTCACGTCACGCTCATTCAATTTATGCTCTTAAAAAAAGTTTGTTTTAAACTTAGTGAAAGTAAAAAAATATATTAGGGGTAAAAGTAGAAATCTTGATATTTACTATCGATTAGGTAGGTGCAATCTTTATAAACAATACAAATATAGAGAAATATCTTATTTAAATTATTAATTATAAATTTACGGATTTTTAATTATCACTTCTGTATCTTTAATTGATGAATCTAGAAACCCAGCCTGTGATACGTTGGTATCATACTTATAGATAAAGGTGAGTGGGTTTGAGTAAATAATTTACCTACAGACGATATGAGTAAAGTTAGTGTCATTATAAAAGTATTAATCTCTTAAAAAGTTCAGTGTTCTGCCACTTTCCAAATTGTTATATCTTTGTATTCTTTCAAATTATTACATTGCTTTTAATCATGTTTTATAACATTTGCAACACACCTTTTACAGATCATTTGTAACGTATTTTGTAAAAAAAATCTACAAATAAAAACAATAAAAAATTATTTTTTTTTAATACTTGATATGGTGGGCAGAATAAGAACACGGTCGTGAATCTTTCACTTTTTCGCATAGCATACGTAAATGCGTACATATCTTACCAATACGTATTGTATATATTTTGTTGCTATGCAATAAATAGCCCACTCACATTACCCAATATGCATATCAACAGCAGGAGTCAATATTACAATAAATATGTGTAGTAAATTTTAATCTTTGGTTCTATACTCAAGGGTTTCATGAATAAAATGATAGTTATTGAGAATGTTGTATAAAACCATTACGATAATTAAATTCTCAGTTTATTAAAAAATGCATAAGCCTTCAGAAGCATTAAAATTCTACTAGATTTATTTAAGATCTTTTGCAATACATCTTCCTCAATAGGACACTGTTCACAACAAAAACTCAATCTTTCAAGAATTGGATAAGGCTGACATTTATTATCTGATATACTTAGCTGTGAACAATACACTCAAGTAGAATGAAGAGGGATTGTCCTTACCATTTTTTTATATGTGTCCCTGCAAAGCCGGATCCCGTCTGCCTCTATAAGCTACTGTAATGGCCTCTAATTTTGGTTAAATTGGAAGCAACTTAGTATACCTAGTGTATGTTTGATAAGCAGTAACACCGATACATTTATAAAATTCACAATTATGCAGAGATTAAATACTTAATAGAAATCTCAAAAGTACTCAGAATTCCTCAATAAAATGTAGCAATAGCTCGTAAACGTCTTTAACTTTGAGCGAACAGCCGTAATTAATCATCTTTGGAATTTTAGTTTGTCTACTGATTTTTCTTAAATTTTATTTGTATGTTTTTTAAATATTAGCGAGATAACTACATTCCAAAAGAGTGTGTACACGAGTATTTATCCTTGAATAGAGAAACGAATATTTTAAGAATTATAAGAAGTGTAAAAATCTAGGAACTCATCAACTCATCCAATCAAATTCTTCCGCAGGCTTGAGCTTGCTACTGAAATAACCCTTCTGCGTCAACTAAGAGAGATGGGATTCTTCCAATTTCGACGACTTTTTTAGGGTGCAGTCTAAATTTATTTTATTGAAACATCTTATATAAACGTAATCTTAAGACTAGAAGGGTAACATTTTCTTCCTCAGGGACCTGTACAGGAAGGGTTTCAATACGACATCTGCCCTACTAAGTATGACGAACCAACTGTTTTCCGCCAGGGATAAGAATTTCTGTAGTTTAGCTGCTCTTGATTTCTCACATGCATTCGATTCAGTGAATTTTGATATGTGTTTGGCTAAGCTGCATTACTATGGTTTTAATCAGGTTTCAACAATGTGGTTTCGCTCTTATCTGATCGACAGAACCCAGGTAACCAGGGTGAATGATCGTCTTTCAGGGATTGCTCTCGAGGAGTCAGGGGTTTCTCAGGGTAGCTGCTTAGGTCCTGATATGTTACTATTGTATACTGCGGATCTTAATCTTGAGGTATCATTCTGTTCCCTTTACTCCTACGCTGATGACACTCAGCTTGTGTTGTCATATCCTCCATTACAGTCTTCCTTGGCAACGCAGCGGAATTAATGCTGATTTGTTGAGGGTCAGGCTCTGGGCTGACGATCACGGGCTTCAGTTGAATCCAAGAAAGTGTTCACTTGTTAATTTTTACCCCTCTTAAAATGTAGTCTTTCTTAGTAATGGACCCTTGGGAGTTTCCTTGGGAGGTGTTCCTTTTGCAGGTTTCGAACAAAGTAAAAATCCTTGGCGTTACTTTTGACAAGCAGTTAAACTTCTTGAACCATGTTCAAAATATCAATCGTGGTGTAATGAATAGGTTAAGAGTATTGTTTAGGTTTAAGGGGTTACTCCAGGCGGAAGTGAAACTTATAATTGTAAAAGCTGTGGTTTTCCCAGTTATTGTTTATGCTCTTCCTGTATTTGGGGGAAGATTGACCCTTGAGGGTACGGTCCTGTTTGATAGGTTACAGAACTCTGCTGTAAGAATTTTGACTAAGAGAAAATTTGATCGCGTTAGCCATTATCGCCGTACAGCAAGGATGCTTTCGATAAAGTGCATTTTAAAACTTCAGGTGGCTTGGCCTTGTTCACAAGGTGTTGATGACGGGAAAGCCATCTTACCTTAGGGGGAAGCTACAGACCCGGGCTGAGATTTCTATTTATTTCTTGTAACGTAAAGTGTATTCCAAACGTTTTAGTATTCCTTTTTACAAATTTCCTAAACTATTTCATGATATTAAATTTTATAGTTCAGTGAAATGTTTTGTTATTGAAGCATTTATTTAGTTTGTTTTATTATAGATGTTATATATTTTAAGTTATTATTATTTAATCAACAGCTATAAAGTTACATTTTTATATTATACTTTATTGTTGACTGTTTTTGGTAAAGACCTGACTTCAGATTTTATTATGTGTTTCTCTTTAATAACCTTTATACATGGTGTTAGTATTATGAAGTTATCGTGTAGCAAAAAAAAACAGTCCAGGAAAGTATAATTTTCATTTTGAGTACATTTTCTAAATCCATTGTGTGGTACACCTTGTTCTCTTGCAATCCACAAAGTAAGATATTATTGTAAATAATTTTTTTAATTCAATAAGAATAATTAGCTACTTACCCACTTCCTCTGATTTTATTACTACTATGTAATATTACATATATGTATATATATATATATATATATATATATATATATATACAAATACAAGTATAAAGATTAAAAATATTAGTAAACAGTACATTACTTGAGTTGAAATTTATCCTAATAATGATATAAATGTAGCGATATTTAACTCAGCCAAAAATAAATATCAATGCAGACTAAAGTTATAATATGTTACGACCTTATTTTAACGGTATTATATAAGGATGGAGGTTTAAAATTTACTATATAAAAATAGGTTTAATCAATCTTTTGTATAGTAAATTACTTTGACCTCAAAATTTATTTCTTGCATGTTTTAGATGTCTTTGGTCAGACCCAGCAGGCGGTCGATTATATAGCTGAGAGTTCATCAGGTTTTATTAGCTGTCAAAATCAGCACGTGAGTAGACTGATCCTGATAAAGCTGGTTGTTCCTTAACAAGATTGGTCAGACCCAGCAGGTGGTCAATTACAGAGCTGAGTGTTCACCTCAAGTAAACCAGTTAGGTGTCAACATCAGCACGTGAGTAGACTGATCCTGATAAAGCTGGTTGTTCCTTAACAAGATTCGTCAGACCCAGCAGGTGGTCAGTTACAGAGCTGAGTGTTCACCTCAAGTAAACCAGTTAGCTAAGAACATCAGCACGTGAGTGGACTGACACTAAGAGAGCTGTTTGTTCTTCAATAAGATTGGTCAGACCCAGCAGGTGGTCAATCGCAGAGCTGAGAGTTCACAACAAGTAAACCAGTTAACTAAAAAAAATCAGCACGTGAGTGGACTGACACTGAGAGAGCTGTTTTTCATCAATAACATTGGCCAGACCCAGTAGGTGGTCAATCTCAGAGCTGAAATTTCACAACAAGTAAACCAGTTAGCTGTCAACATCAGCACGTGAGTAGACTGATCCTGATAAAGCTGGTTGTTCCTTAACAAGATTGGTCAGACCTAGCAGGTGGTCAATTACAGAGCTGAGTGTTTACCTCAAGTAAACCAGTTCGCGAAACAACATCAGCACGTAAGTGGACAGTTTTGTGGATTTATCAACTCGGTATTTTCATCAATTCCAACATTTTATTACATTAGTGGCAGAAGCTAATCTAATAGTGAACTCATATTACAATACAATTTTAAAAGATTTTAAGAAATAATCCCACTCGATCAAGTAGGCTTAAAATAAAAATTTATACTCCAAGTTTTGGTGACATAAAATTTATTATTATTTCATGACATAATTGTTATTTTTCGACATAACCTTTCCTCCATCGATCTCCAATAGATTCTAACCGATACAATAAAGGTGTTCTGATCTTGTTCCTCAATGTCAAATCATGAATGCACAATTAAGCACTATCATGTTTTATACATGATCTCTAATCACTAAGGAGCAACGGAATTTTCTACACATGACATAGATATGTTGAGACATTCTGATTCAATCTGAATGCTGAATTTAGTTCTGGTTCACCTTACTTTTAGTCTGGGGTCTGACAGTATACTGAATTGTGCGCCTGAGGATACATCCTGACCTAGATTACACTACATTTTGTAGTCTGAATGGCTCTGATCTCTAAACAATGAAAACACATGATGAGGTTGATAAGCCTAGTCGATGATGAAATGCTATTTGATGAGCTGTGTGCTTTTGAGCTCTTAAGTTACAGAAATCTTTGGATACCTTCTGACGAACTTGACTCCCGATTCCAGGAGTAAAAATTTGACATGGCGTCAGAATCCAGACGCTGCACTAGACGGAAGGTGAACTGGAACTAAACTTAACATTTACACTTTGCATTATTCAGAAGTATACCGGTATACCTTCAAGGTGATAATAGCATATAAGTACACATAGGGTTAATGAGCTGATCTCAAAATGTTTGATAGCAACTCCAATCAAACAGTAAACAATGTTACAGCACTCTTTGGAGCATACTATCATGAAAACTTGACATCTAAGTTTAAATTAACATTAAAGAATTATATATATATATATATATAAACAAAAAATTACATGGAAATAGCTTTTTTGTACGTTTATGCAGTTCACAAAAAATGAATGATTTGAAAATTATCTTAAAATATTCATGGCTAAAAAAACCGTGCTACTAAATTTGGCTATGAAAATAACGAGAACATATATTGTACTACTACACCAGTAAATCATGAGAACATGTATTGGAGTAATGTCTTAATGAGATTTATATTTGCTACAATTTTAAAACTTAAACCTTATTTATATTCTCCATTTATTTTATTTTAAGGAAATGATAAATGGTTATGAAATGTCCCCTAAATTGGAATTAAGAATCCTAAATCGGTTCAGTAAAACTGCAAAGGTTATTGATAAAAGTAGTAGGCAGATCAGGAGCTTTACAAATGCAAATGAGTCCCTATTACAACTTTCACCAATCCGCCTTATCCCACTATCAGTTTCTAATTGAAGTCACTAAATCCAATTTAAAAAAGCATATTTTACCCAGAAAGGTATATTTTCCAAGTAGTCATTCCTGCTTTAGAAGGAATTAAAACTTTATCTAATGCAATCCAAATCTCAATAAAATATTTTACGACTTAATTTAAGAATAAATGTTTAGGAAACAATTGAAATTATTCCGTTTGCCGGGCACACATTTACAAATTAAGTATTTAAGTAATCTATTTCTTATAATATCTATAGTAAAGTTTTGGAACTGCAAATAAATATCGAACAACAAAATTTACCCTGAATATTAAGTTTATGTCTAAAATCAAATAAAAGTTATAATTAATATTTAGACACTGCACTAAGAGGATGTTGAACTAGATCTAAACTCATAATTTACATTGAATCAACCCTTCCTTCTATAGCAATGTTCTGTGTAGAAAACTCGGTTGCTTCACCATGTATTGGGATCGTGTTCAAACAATCATATTGCATTAAACTGTGCACCTGATGAGACAATAAGAATACCTATCTACCTATATTACACTATACTTTGTACTCTGGTTGTCTCTCATGTAAAAAAATGAAAAGAACAACAACCTTCTTATTTGTTGCTGACTTTTTTGGATCTCTTCAAACGAGCATGAAACCAAGAGTAAAGTTTTTGACAGCGTTATATACCCGACGCTGTACTTATAGTAATATTGCGTTTTAATTTAAATAATGTCTGTAACTTTTACCTTAGTGTAATATTTAATCACAGATTTAAATATTTTAACTTTGAACAATGAATAAGTAAAAATGTTATTATATTTTAGATTGCTTCTCTATTATAAAATAAAACAATGACTACTTTTTAGTTGATTATGTAATTAGCAAAAGTTAATTCGCTTTAAAATGATTGTACAAAATAACAAGTTTTTTTCGCCTGCCCTGAAGTAAAAGTTTATCTCTCTTTAATAGCTGCAATCGAAGTGAATAAAGTCTAACTCAGGTTTAACAGCTCCTAGTTTATGATCAAACGTAATCTTATTGTAATGCTGGAATACACTTCAATCAAATATTTTTATCTGATATATGATAGCCAATATCTTTTTTCAAGAAACCTAACTTTTTTTTCGTTACTTTGGAATTTAAAAGTCATATTCTAATAACTTAAAGACATCTGACAGTTGCCTGAGCATTTAATACGTTCTTTAACAGATAAGAGTATGAATAGCTCAAAACTAATTTATTTATCTTTTTTCAATAACGTTATTAGTTTAAAAAAAAAACAAGTATATTGCACTCTTATAAGCAAACCATAATTTATTTCTGTCTCATTCCAAAAAATTAATTTAAAATACAAAATGACTTTTAAAAGTAATTTAAAGTTTAATGATAAATTCAGAACTGAAAACAGCACAACTGTTTTTGTCATGAATTTTAATAAGGAAAGTAATTTGTTAAAATTTTCATAAATAACTACTCCCAAATATCAAGTTAAATTTTCAAAGTCATTTTGTTATTTCAGGTTGAGAAGGTAAAATACTCTTTCACTTTAGAGAAACAATTATGTTTGTGTCACAACTCAACTGACATTATCATCACTAAAAAGAAACAAGATATTTGTTTCATAATAGTTTGTCTAAGTAAAGTATATCTAACATAACAGTTATTCTGTACACTCCGTTTTTCCCAAGCCATGTTTTTATGTAGTGTGTGTGTACACTTTAACCTGCGTTCCTGCAGGGTTATATCACTGAGTATCTGAAGGCATTGGCCACTCTGACATTGAACGTTAACTCGTCTTAGAGGCAGAAATTTAGCTTCCAGCCAGCCATCCTTTCACAAATTTTCATAATTCTTTTATTTTACTGTATGCATCAGTTTAAAAGTTATACATTTTATTTAATGATGTCTGGCTAAGCCTAGAATGTTGAACTATTGCAAAGGTCTAAGTGCGGGAGTACTACTCCGTCCGCTTCCCTTCATTCTGGGTCTGCTCTTTGCACTGTGCAATCTATACTTTCCTGAGGACAGTAGACTGTAACCGATACCCTGTGATAAAGTTTACCTGTTTAAATTTATTGTTTGATTTTGTTTATAGTTATATGTTGGAAATTTTTATAATATTTATTTATATTAAAAAATATATTCTATGTTTAGTTTCCATTACGAGTGCTCCACATACCGTAAGACTCTGGATATAATTAAGCAATTATGTTTTGAATTATGGTAGTTTCAAATTCAATTGGTTCATAATTTTACTATATATGAGTAACCCATCAATCCTCTTATAAACCAGTGACATAAAGGATATGGTGCAGTTATATCTACGGCAAAAATATAACTTTTTATAAATGTATCATTACTTTATAAAAAATTATTTGTAATCACTGTTGCTGTTTTTTGTATCGTTATAGTTTTGTGGAACATATTAAATAAATGTTTTTTGCACGCTATTTATTTTATTAACTTCTATGTTTCGGCAGTAGTAGCTGGCTTATATTAAAGTCGCATAGTAGTTACATCCATTTTGTTTTCTTGTAGAGGGAACTGGAATATGAGCGTTAGTTTGCCGGCTCCATGCTATGAAATCGTTAATTTGAAAGTGCTATACAGTTTGGACACTTTCAATACCGTATTTGTGAACTTCAACCAGCATTTAGCATGTTACTTTTCATAAGTTAATAAAAATAGAACCAACATTTTCAACACACGAATTTCATGCGCTTTGTTTAAGTTATTCTTTTAACACTATGTTTTGCACTTAACTGTTTGCTTATTGATTCCAAACCAGTATCCTATTTTCTATTCTGTTTTATTTTTTCAATACTATAATTGATGTTACTTTGTATCAAGATGATGTCTTATTTATGACCTTTAATGTCCATAACTAAGACATTGTGGAACAGTTCAGAAAATATCTCGGCAATAGTGGAGCATTATGTCACGTTCTGCCAAACATTTTCAAGAGTGTTAAGTTCTTCCGAGTCCGAAATATATTTTTTATCTCCATTTTGGCCTTTTGATTCCTTTAGGCTTCTCAGAGAAAGAAAGATATACAGCCTAAACTATTCATTAACTATCAAACAACATAAAAAATTCCACCTTTCCTAATAAACTTTCTCTAAGTACCTCCCCAGATTTTCCTTCTCGCATCTATCCTCTCCGCCGTTTTATCAATTTTTTCACGAGAATTATTATACAGTTTAAACAGTACAGGTCTCTTAGAACCAAAAATTACGCGCCTGAGTTACCCACATTTTGGGCATTTGCAGGAGTCAGCCCGACCCTAGTGCAATGGAAAGGCCTCATCCTGAACATGTTAAAAACACATCATAATCATGCATTCGTTTTATGTCATGCATTTAGATCGCGGTTAAAATATAATCTCCTTTGTATAAGATGTAGTTATATACAGTACAAACATGTGTCATTTAGATAAATTAAACTTATTCAAATAAGCTACATAGTGCTGTTCATTGACCAATAGAAGTTTATGCTTAAAAATTAATCTAACTTTAAAATATTACTCACTCAATATTACTCTTGAATATAACCAATTATGCTTCCTGGTTGGAGTTTCTTTAGAGCAGTTCTATATTTTATATTCTTAACAAAATCTTACAGCCAGTGGTAGATTTACCTCCATCGGTTAAATCAGTATTTTTGTCAAACTGCAACAATTTTAAACATCAGGATAATTATCTGTATGTAATAATTCTATAACCAAAAGTAAAAATATAAGGTTCTAAAAATATGTATAGCCGTTAAAAGTCTTGAAAATTTTTTTAACATTAATAGATTAACATATTAAAATAAGTTATAAATTAGTACATTCTCACACAATTTACACCAAATTATTGCAGCAAGTCTTCGGAGCATAAAGCCGAGAGCAGGTTTAGAAGCTTCCTGTTTAACGAGCAAACGTGATCCTGTTGTGGGATTTACTTTCACTTGAACTGGACTCACTTTATTATGTCCGACTACCAAACCCAACACAATCAGTTTTCGCACAAAGATGAGAAGTACAAAAAATGTAAACAAATATTTTTATTAAATATATTCTTGTTATAAAAAGTCCTAGGCGGATAAAAATTGAACTGGTTTTAGTAGTTATTGTAGCACAATCAGGGTGAACTATTTGGTGGCACAAAAAATGTTTTTAACAGAATAAATACCATACTAAAATGTTAAATTGAGTGCTCTCTTAACTAACGCCTTACAAGAATGTGACCTCTTTATAAAGTAAGCAAAGTTCATTAAAAACTTCTGTTTGCTCAACTTTTGCTCTTAATGAATTACTTTACACTCGTCTCGCAGCATGAGTTATTTAAGTTTATATAGTTACTTTAACAAATAATTTCAATAACAATTAACTAGTGAATATATTGTTTTATTTGTGAATTTTTCCGTAAGATTATACATTTAAAATATGTGTTTTAAATTAATGCATTTGTTATATTTATATGGTACTACATTAACAACTAACTGGAAGAATAAAATAAAAAATACAAAAATGATTGTTTTTCCAAAACCTATTGCCTATCTGTCTCCTAACACTAACATACACAATATACTCTCAAATTGCATCCTTTGCCTTTCATACACAAAATTCAGCATTCGGTAATCATCCTGAAGAGTGCTAAGCGCTTTAAGCCCGAGAAAAATAACTATTCTACATAACTATTATAATGTTACAAGCACAAAGGAGATAATGCCCTGAAATGAATCTTGGAATCAACTGTTTTGTTCAAGCTGTTTTGCGGAATTAATCAAAAATATAATATGAAAATCAAATTCCTGGTTTATGAATGATTGCAGGATAACATCAATGAACACTCTAAATTTTTGGTTACTATAAGTTTCACTAATATGTTTAAAATTTGCTCCTACAAATATGGTTTTACATCGAATTAATTACCATATTTATTGCCGATTACAAGATTTTTCTTGTAAATGTTATATTACGTCTCACATTGCACAATATAGAATGTTAAATGCATATATATGCAATTATACCTCAATTTGTACTGAGTTTTTGGCATGTTAGGAATTGAAAAGGGGTCACTTTATCATTCGAGAGGGGTCACATTATATACAATGAATTAAGTGGAAGGTGTGATACAGTTCATCTTAACATTCACATTAAATAAACCTTTCCTAACATAGATATTTTATGTGTAAAGTACTCTGGTGCTCCACCATGGCATGGGATTTTGTCTAAAACATGGCAGTGCACTCCATTAGGTACCAATGAAAAAATTGAAATATTTACTCCTCTACACTACACAGGATGGCTGGTGGATACACCAGATAGAGCTCTTCAGTCTAGGTGTCTCACATGTCAAAAAGATGGAAGTAGTTAGTTTGTATCGTCTTCGTCGCCGATTTTTTTTAATCTCTCCAGACGGATGTGACTCCAGATTCCAGGAGTCAAGTCTGTCACGGTGCCAGATGTCAGACGACGCATTAAAAAGAAGGTTCAAATGAGCTAAATTCAACATTCACAGTTTTGTGCAACCTAGATAAAGTTACGGTTATTTCAATATTTCAGATGAAATATAATTAGTTATTTTGTTACAGACGATATAAACCATAATTGAACCTAATTCTTTGACTATTACTAATAAGGGTCAGAAATAATTTGTGTTCAAACATACGACACATCTCCAAGAATAGTTTGTAACTCAAACAATTGTTTCATGGATTATTTGTGGTTGGTAGTCATTAGAGAATTAAATACTGAATTTTGATATTAAAATCTGAGTAACATTTACCAACCTGTATAAGTTTCCTGAACGTCTAATATTACTATAATTTAATTACGGGTTAGTAAGATAACTATGAAGTAATTATTGTATAATATTTCTGTAGCAATTAATAATTAATTCACTGTTTGTTTTAATGACAGTTTAAATTAGTTTTAAACATCCGAGTATATTTAATTTAAGAGCCTTGTATTACTAATAACATTATAAAACCAGTTACAGGTCAATATCCTTATTACATTTTAGCAAAACTGGAGATGATCGTCATCCTAAACAGTATTTTTAAAGCAAAACCTGAAATAACATTACGTATTTTATATATATATATATATATATATATATATATATATATATATATATATATATATCTCACACTCTCTCTCTATCACTCTCACTCTCTCTCACTCTCTCTCTCTCTCACTCTCAATCTCTCACTCTCACTCTCACTCTCTCTCTCTCACTCTCTTACTCTCTCTGTCTAACTCTCACTCTCTCTCTCTCTAAATTTCGTTGTTAGTTCATAATTTACCTGTTGTGACAAAAGCTGCAGAAAAAATATCACATCAGGTTTCATATTGTCAGTCTTACAAAATTGTCAATCTTTCTAAAATGCATGTTTCTTCTTCTAAGGCGGCTTCCCCTTTGATTGATTAAAGTGGCTGGTACTAAAATAATATTCTCAAATTTTTATACTGGGCACGTACTAAAGTTCAGCTTTTAAATTTGATCTCTTGAGTCATAAATATACATAACACAGACAGACCTATTTCTAGTTAATCATACTAAAATATGTAAATCGAAGTTATTAAAGCTATGAACTTTAAACTAAATACCTTTATAAACGTATTGATAAATATTGATGAAAATAATTCGGTTTAATGTAAAGACATTTCGAAGCTGACTTTTATAACGGTTTAGATGGAAATTAATATCTGAGATTGAGACCAAAAGTCACCCTCTTCTACCAGGTTCACGTTAGAGTCAGGTTCTGTAAATATTTAGATTAAGTCAAAGCACCGTTTCCTTTCCATATACATTTAATGCAAATTGCAAAACTTTGCGGGTGAAAGTATGATTCATCTTTTATAAAATCTTAACACAAAATTTAGAGAGAGAGTGAGAGAGAGAGAGAGGGGGGAGAGAGAGAGAGGGAGAGAGAGGGAGAGAGAGGAGAGAGGGAGAGAGAGAGAGGGCGAGAGAGAGAGAGAGAGAGAGAGAGGAGAGAGAGATGAGAGAGAGAGAGAGAGAGAGAGGACGGAGAGAGGAGAGAGAGTGAGGAGAGAGAGAGAGAGAGAGAGAGAGAGAGAGGGATATATATTTGCTTGTTTTTTTTTTATTTTATAAAGTACCGGATATTTTTTTATAAATGTTTCCGCCCGCGTTTTTCTATTGCGCTGCCAATCATATAAGACAAAAGGTTTGTTGGCCATTTCATTGTTGTATATACTTTGAGTTCAAGTTATGTATTTTTCTTTGCATATCTAATATACTGTTCCAGATCTAGTCGAAGAGTTTTTTTACAGTGAAGCGTATAACAATAATACAATATCATTAATTCTGTGATTATAACATTTATATTACCATAGTGAAAAGACATTTTTTGAAAGTAACAGGTGTACTTAACTCGTAATAATCCTTCAAAAACAAGAAATAAACAACAAACATGGAAGTAAACTACAATCTATTGCAACTAGATCAATAGATTGAATCAATATCTTACCTCAATCTCTGACTTTTTAATTTAATCATGTACTATTATTACTTGCTTTGCGGTAGAATTCAAATTTTTTAAAAGACTCAGTTTAAAGACGTAATTAATAACTTTGTAAATTAAATAATAGTTTTCTAAATAGAAAATAAATTACGTCTCAGATAATTGAAAAAAATATACGGTAATACATACAATTATCTGGTTCTAATGTCAGTATTAGTGAGTCAAATTAAGAACTAGAATCAATTGTTATACAACTTTTAATGAACTGAGTTTCACTGCATAAGGAGATCACATTGTTCTCTAGCGCTTTTAGAAAGTGATTTTCTTCGTTCTCCAGACTTACTGTCTTTTTTCCTCTACCAGGAAATGAACTTTTAGGCAACATAACGAGCACTGGTAATAGTATTTATTTATGACATGCAGTCATTTTTTTCTTTTAGATTAGTCCTTGTATTTTAGAGTGTATTGATATTTATGTTTTGTTGCATTGTGTTGGGTCACCTTTAATAAAAAAGAATATTGCAATAGAAACAAGCACATTTTCAATTTTTTTTTATATGTATATTTTTATGTGTTAAGCATAATTCAAAACGAAATTTGTAAACTGTTCCAAATACTATGGAAAGAGCATACACGTCCCTAAATCGTGTAACCATATCAAAAATACGAGCCGCAATTAGTCTATGATACATCCACGCAGCTTTAATGATGCAATAGTATAATAGTTTTTATAATTAACGTAAAATGCAACGTAACACTTTTTTGTTTATACACAGCCATTCTGGAGTTTTCCCGTCATCACGCAAATGTGAAAAATCTAAGAGTAACAGAGATAAGTTTTCGTGTTGATGGATTAATATTTTTGCATATCTGAAAATAGTTTATAGTGCTTTAGGGTTTCATACATTACGATAATTGATGATTTTAGCCTGAAGAATTCAAATTTTTTTTTATTGAAGCGAAATGTAAATAATTTGTAAACTTTCGGATTATTGGCTGAATGTAAATACAATCTATAACCTGAGGGACTGGAATATATTTGTCTGGTTCACCTTATATCTGTCTGCTCTTAATATATACCTGAGCGAACTGAAATTACAGACCTTTAAAATTTTACATGAAACTGATCTTCTCTGATCTTCTAAAGTATCAATACTACATCACACTTTAAATTTCATTCTGTACCTCATTTTTTGCGTATTAGTTAGTAAATTTAAAAACTAATTGAAAATTCCAATAAGCTGATCAACTTAAAAATTTCTTGCTTAAGATTTCACAATTACAAGTCACACGAGCCGTAAATGACTTTCATAGGAGAATACAAACACTTATTTACGAAGGAAGCCATTTTGAAAAATTTGTCATAATTAGGTCATTTTTTGTCATGAAATGTAGGGTAATTTTAGTAAGTTTTATGTGCAAAAAATTATGAGTGAAATTTCAACAGCTTTTTAAAATTCCACTGAAATAAAAACATTGCACTATGAATTCAATCTTTATTTCAATGTTAAACTGTGAGGTATGACTATGAGTTAGAGCTTTGTAAAACATTTGTGCAGTACAATTGTAAAAAGACTAAAAATAAGGCAAGGTTTGTTACTTAAAGTTTCCTGTATTATGATTACTTTGTTGAATCTCTTTGGTTACCTGTATATAACATCGAGTTTATAATAATTTATATCACTCCATCGGAAGTTAAGTGTTAGCAAATATGTATACACCTTAGATAAAATTTCTATTTCATAATGAAAGGTAACTAGATTTTTGCAATCACTATAAGTATAACAAATAAAAAAAAATTATATACGCTACATTAATACTTATGAGCTAACTATCAGAAATAAACAACCTAAACTTTGAACTTTTGCAGGCAACCATAAAGTTTAAGATAACAGCAATGTATTATGGGTAAACTGGAGCGCAAATATACAAGAAAGTAGTATTTTCCACTTACATAATAAACATAATTATATTTCTTTCAGTCTCCATGAGAATGGTATATAAAACAATAGCAAAGAAACACATCACTGGAGATCGAAACAAAATAAACTAGAATTCCCAAGGCGTGTCGTTCCTTAAAAAATAAATACTTCAGGCCTTTCATGAAACCTGTCGCAGAGGGATATGTCCTTTTCTTGTCACTTTTCCATAAACGGTTTTCATTATATATGTAGCAATCGCCAAATGTCCAGTTTCAAGTCAGTCGACTTTCTCAAAATATTTTAAGATGGTATTAACTTCCCTTATTTATAGAAACTTAGCTGTGACAATTAGTAACTTTTTCATAATTTGCTATTTAAATAAAATGAGCAAAATAGTTTATTAAAAAAAAATACTGCTATATGTAATTACTTATTGATTAAATTTTGCTTTGTAGAAGGCAGAATACTGTACAGGTGTATCAGAATTGGCTAAAATATTAACAATTTTGCACTCAGCTTCAGAGAAACTTGTTACGTGTTCTATATCCTAGTACTTTTCATAAATATCATGTCACTCTTAAAGTGAATAGTTCTATTCAGCACTATATACAATCTTCTCAATTACTTGGCCTTGGTGATCAGAACAAAACAGAACAGTCCCAAACACACGATAAACACTATCACTGGAAATCTTAATAACAACTTCCCTTTCTAGTTCACATTTATGTAGGCATACCATTGAGCCTAACGTAAATGAAATACAACAAGATAATGACTCGTAACCTCAATAAATCCATAGTACAAATAATCCGTAGTGGGTTTGACTTTTAAACTGTCTAAAAGAGGGAGAGAGAGAGAAAAGGAGTGAGATGGTGATAGAAGGAAGGAAGTGATGAGAAGGAGGTAGAGGGAAGGAGGAGAGAGGAAGCGAAAACCGTTGAGTGGTGACATCGGTTTTTTAGGCTTGTAGAAGAATTTTTTCCCTATAACTTCATAGTGCTTTAAGATAACCTCCCTGAATACTAAGCAATTAATATATCGTATCACGATACATCATAGCCATTGAAAGTCGTATATTTGAGATTTATTCTTCATACTCAAATCGAAAATGTTTAAAACTAAATTTCCAATTAATGTACATTTGTTACACTTTTGTGCAGAGACTTGATTATTTATTTATTCTTGACTTAAATAAATTATGTTTATAAATGGAATAATATTAAAGAAATTAGGTGATTTTATACATATGTTTATTAGCAAACTCAAGTTATTTACCAAAAATTCCATTCACTGTTTAATTTCTTGTAGAAACGGTCAAAACTTCACACTTTTACACTTAGCTGTATCATATGGCATGACTCGTATATTTCATTAACTTTCCATTTTAAATGTAAGCAGTTTCACCAAGAGCAAAAGGACGAAAATTATTATTTCTATCCAGAATGCTCCCTTAAAGAGCTGGGCATTAGCAAAAAAAGTACCTTTTAATCCTCAACTTTATTGCACCTAACTTAGCCAATCTTTTAGTTACGTTTTTTTTTCATATGAATTATAGTACTGATAAATAATACAAAGGGAATTTAGCTCCAGTTAAACCTTCCGTTTATTTTACAGTGTGGTGTCTGAAGCATTCTAAACTTTACTCTTGATGGTATCTTGGAATAATTTCACTTCGTTACATGATTCAAAATTTACAACACTTTTGAAGGATATTACAGTATCCCACGTGCGCATGTGCTGGTGTAACGTAGGTTTCTGCTCTTGACTGCCTGTCCTTAGGACTTGCATTCTGTGCAAGTGACAACTCCTGGGTACTTTTTTCCTGTGCCTTTTTCTTTGTCTTTCTTTTTTCTTTCATTTCCATTTTTTATGGTGTATCTACTGTCTTGTATGTACTAAATGTTATTGTATTTCAGGAAAATGTATTACATAATACACTATAATATTTTCCATTTATATTCAAAATCTATTATGCACTGTAGGTATAAAAAACATTTTACAACTTGAATGAAATACATAATAAGATCATGCACGTTTCAAGTCTATAAAATTGAGTGCGGAGCAGAGAGTAACTTCGTTTTTAGAAAGGAATTATTTATAAATTTTTTTTTACAATACAAAATTATCGAAAATATTCAAATAAATAAATAAAAAATTATTATACAAACCACTTTACAATAAAGCGTTTATTAACGCTACAATAACTAGTATTTAGTTAAAACGAGAATCCTAAGAGCTAATGACGTAACAGATTGATACTACAAGACAATAAAGTAGTGAGGGAAGAAAATATGTAACATTTCCGCACCGGGGAAACAGTGAAAACATCTGCGAGTGAGGGAATGTGAAGAAATGTCTTTTTCGTGATATAAGTCCTTCATTACAAAATAAGCTATGATTAAGGTGCTGCAGCTTTTGTTAATTTGCAGCCATACTACTTTTTCCAGCTGCCTTTGATTTTTAAATGTATACTATTATATAAAATTCTATATATTTAAAATTCTGGGTTTTTTGTGTGTTTGCGTCTGATACCTGATCACGTAAAACTACTAGACCGTTTGTAGTAAACATTTACCATGGCACGTTTTTTACATATGTAATTAAAAAATATGTGCATTGCTATTTCGAACATCCGCTGGGTTACGCATCACTGGCCTTCATAACTCCCTTTTAATTTTTTATACCTATTGTCTTAATCATTAAGTAGGAAATTGGGTTTTAGATCACCTGTTAAAGTCAAGAATAAAAAGCATAATAATTTATACACGCCAAAGGGGGTGATAGTACCCGTTTTTGTTATTCATCTTTCGACCTTTGATATTCTGTACATCAAAACTATTTTAAATAGCGATGAAAAGTACGGTACTGATGGAAAGTCTCATTCAAAGATTCAAACCTCTAGACCAAGTAACGTTATAACGTATTGCTGTGCAATGTTTTTATAAATTTAAATTTTTCAATATTTAATGGTACTTCTATACTGAACATTAAATAAGTCCCAGATTGCCAATTATTTAATACTTAAGTGTTAAATTATTTCAACGTTTAAGAGCATTCTTAAAAATATAAGAAAACATTAATAATGCGGGGGTGAATTTGTTTTTCATTTTTCTAAACATTACACACTGTCGTGGGGTGACCCCACTGAAGGGAATTGATTTCCCTCATAGCAACTTCCAAGACAACAAGAAACTTTTTGCTCATCTCGGGCTTTTCAATTTTTTCAGTGATTTGTCCCCATTCCCTCTCTTCTTCCTGTAATCACTTATCCTTTACACTTCTTTATAAAATGAGTTATTTTCTTATAACCGAATAGCATTAATGTTCTGAGTGTATAATATTATTAATTTAATGCACTCAAAATTACATTATAAGTAAAGGACAATAGACATAATTACCAAGTAACTGAACGTAAATTTGTAATAGTTTTAATGCAATG
>NW_025779741.1:0-55843 GCF_021130785.1 Homalodisca vitripennis
GTATAATTTGTAAATACATATATCAAAATATTCCGAATATAAATTTTTGGACGTATTATTTAAAAAACCAACAAATCGTGAGTTAAATTGTGTTTTTCCGTAGATGATCGCTCAAATAAAAAATTCCTACACCTTTACCAGTTTACTCGATACTAATATAGTAATCGTTATAGAGATAGAAAAACAAGATTTCCATATATATCCCGAAAACCACATTGTATAACAATATCATCAGTCATTGGCCAATAAAGTTGCCGAATCTTTATTTCTAGTTACTATAACCCTAAAATATTGTGAATAGAAAAATAAGAAAATGTAGTAAAATTCTGGAATATCCAGAAAAACAATTAGTTGAGTTATTACAGCTGACATATTTTATAGATTCTCTTTACGGCACTCCAGTAATTACTTCATCTCTGTTGCAAAATTTGCACCTTTCACCGTGTTGTTCACAGTGTTGTAAAAGAGGTTACAACATGTCTTGTTATTTATATACTCATGGAAAGCTGCAAATAATGTATCCGCATGCTTACGTAAAACATGTAAACAATGGTGAGAGACATAAACGTATGATTTCCTCTGTTATTTACCTTAGCTACAGCAAACTCACTTTGTAAAAGGTAGTAGTTAAAAGCCAGCCCCGGGCTTATTGTCCAGACATTTCAGAAACGTTCCTGTTTAAAAGCCATTAATCAAAATTATCTTACATATTATCATTTACATCAATATATTATATGTTAATCATATTATTTTTGTATTGCCATATAAAAAGGTTTAAAATTCTATTTTAAAAACAAAATATAAATACATATACGGCGTGGAAAGTAATGAAATGTTACTTATGGTCAGCAGGTATCAAGGGATCAGTATGTGTTTTGCGTTTGGTTTTTTAAAAGCTGAAATGATAAACCAACAGGAATATCAGGGAATGAAAGGTGTATGTAGGAGTCGAAACGTAGACAGGTTAGCGGCATAATTTGTTAGACAGCCTCTCTCTACATATAAAAAGTTGTGATTCCTCTTCTGCAGAAACATTCTCGCTGTTCCTTGTGGATAGCAGAATCACTTTGGGTCAATTTTTAACCTTTATGATGATATAATATTTGTATTTATTTTATTTACAGTCATTACAGTTGGCTTATTGATTGTATTTATAAAAAAAACCTCAATAAAACAAAATTTAGACTTTATGAATGTTTGGTAATAAATTCTGTACATATATAACTAATTAAAATTTTTTTTTTCTAGTCTGTTTGTTGTTTTATTTTTTCTTCTAAAATTGTAAACGTAAGTACGTATATTTATGTTGAGAAATGTTAAGTTTAAACTGCAGTACCATCTATTATATGAATATAATCTGTATGTATATAATTTTTTTTATAAACCAAGCGCCGCAGAGAGTGTCTTTGGATGTATCGAGACTGGACTCATTTATAATTTTTTTTACTATGTATTTATATTAGTTTAAGGATATTGTTGTAAATTTTTTTTATATATTTAATAATTCACACTGACCACACATACTTGTAAATGTGGTCAGTTATTTCCAAGGAAATTTCATGTTATATTCATGTTAATAAATTTTTATTTATTATTAAAAAGGAAAAGTCATCTCTGGACGGGTTGTATTTAGTAGTTTGCATACAAATCATTCATGCACCACAATTATCAATTAATTTTAAGTGAACTTACTTTAAAGATCATTAAGTTTACGAGCACAAATCTAAATATACCAGATTTTGATTTAAGGCCACAGTTTATTTTTTTGGTTAAACTAAATGAATGTATCAGGGATAACAGTGTTTAGCAGTATTTATTTGATTTTTTTTTTTAACATTTTCCATTGTCAATGTAACAAAAATAGCCAACGTTTTGACGATTTGAATCCACCCTCTTTTATCAGGGTGTCAAATGCTTTCAGGCATACGGTTATGTTTACACACAACACAAAATTAAACAATATTTGATGATATTGTCACATAAGTCAGTGTAAAAAAAGTTTTATATTTAAAACTTATGTTTTTGTTGATGCTTATGTTTTATATATATAACTAAAGCTAAAGTTTTTTTGGCGCCCTGGTGAAGAGGATAGATTTATAATAAACGTCTTTTGGTATAATTTTATAACATTAATGATGAAATTAAAACCTGATGTCCTGTAGAATTATCTATCGTCAACAATACATTTTAAACAAAATAATGAGTTTATAAATATTTTTGTTACATTCTAATCCAATATGAGCGATTAAAATGATTGTTGTTTGTTTTCTTTAAAAATAAAAATGATTTGATCGAGTGCAGTAAAGTGGAATTTATCTTCTTCTACAATTCTATCTTCATCACCTGTGTTGGATGAAGTAATATTTTTGTGCGATTTAACACAGGCATACAAATAGAAGAAGATTTATTAATTCGACAAAATATTAACTTTTGTAACAAGTCAATTGGCTTATCTGGTAACTATCAGCTGAAAATTTCCTCTCCTCATTGATTATCTTAGCAATATTCAGAGCACAAACTTCAAATTATTCAAATTTGTGCAGAATGAGGGGTTTTGATCTAAGAGCTCGTCGTGACTGGAATCAGATGAAGCTCTTAGCGCATCGACACCGTCATTGGAGCGGGATAAATTATCAAGTAGACCTGTTTGTGAGAAAATCATTTACAGGGCAGTTGAATTTTTAATGATATTTTGACAATTTTAAAATTCATTAAAATGAAACCTGCCACATCAGTGGTAGAAATAAAGTTGGGTTAAAATTTCGAGTAAATCAATTTCCGTAGGAAAATAGGCATGAGAAGTCGGTGGAAAAATCTTGAATGTTAAAAAATGATTTGGTTATATGGTGTTTAAAAAAAATGACACTATATTTTAACGTTATTAAAGCTTGATAATTTTTAAACTCATTCAAATGAAACCTGCCCCATCCGTGTAGAGATAAGATGGTTTTCAACCTCGCGTAAAGGCATTTCCATAGGAAAATAGATATGAGAAGTCTGTGGAAAATTCTCGAATGTAAAAAAATGATTTTGGTGTATGGTGTTTTCCAGAAAAAAATGGCACTATACTTTAACGTTATTAAAGCTATTTAATGAAAGTTTTGAGGATAAATATCCTTCGGAAAATATAAGACGAATTCTTGACACTGTATACGTCTATCTAGATGATTTACCACGTTAAAGATAATTTACTAGTTGAAACTTTATTTCGAAAACTTATAAAGTTTTTTTATTAATTACAAAATACTTATTAATGTTCCTGTACGATATTTCATGGGTAACAAACACACAATGTTGTAAATTTTTAAAACATTCTGCGACCACAATATTTCGAACCATAATATTTTTTGTGAAGAAAATAAAAAGTGCAATGACCAAAAAGTTGCTTAACTTTATATATACAAGGTCAAAGTAACATTTGCACAGATATGAATTCTCGCCATATTGAACATTTTATATAGGCTTTGGCTAATTAAATTATGCACAGCGTATAACATCCTCACACCATATTCAGAGGTTGTACTTCTGGTCGGGAGTCTAGGTTGAATGGGTAAACAATTTCAGAGAAACTAATGACATGAAGAAATTTTAATTAGTCCATGGGTCTTAAAAATAAAACGAACAGTTGGTTTCAGAGGTTTCTGACTGTTACATCCGTATAATTTAAGAGTTTTGCTTGCCAACACTGAATGAGATGGATGTGCGAGTAGTATGGATCCGGCAGGACGGTGCAACAGAACACACAAGCGCAAGTTTCAACGGTAGTTTTTGCGGAAGAAATTCTCAGGAGATCTTATCTCCATAAGGGTTGATCTGCATTGGTAGAACTTCAGAGTCCCAATTAGCACAGTGTATTAACACTAGGCGCCATCTGCCTGATGTATTATTCAATAACTAAACTAGAAATTTGAGTTACCCCCACCCCTTTTCCCCCTGAGGATCAAAATTTGGAAAACTATCATTAATAATGTAACTCTCTGTAGCTAGTAAGAGGGCATTAAACAGATTTCACATATCTAGAATAATAAACAAGTTAAAGGGGGTTCAACTTACTTTTCAACACTATACGTTTTGGGTCATTTCTTGTAGAGAGGTCCGATTTCAATTCTTCGAGTGTATTTTTATTGACTAACCAAGATCTTTAAAATGATATGTTACAAGACCATAATTGCCATTTGAAAACTTTTAGTTGCCCCCAACCCACCCCTTTCCACTGAAGGTCACAGATTTGAAAACTATCTTTATTAGTGTAACCCTTTGCAACTATTGAGAGTCCCGCAAACGGATTTCACATATCTGCAACAGTAAACTAGAGAGGAGGGGGTGCAACTTACTTTTCAACATTATACGTTTGGGGCTGTTATTTCTTGTAGATTTGTCCGATTTCAATTCTTTAATCGTATTTGTATTGAGTAACCAAGACTTTAAAAATAATATATTACGTATGATAATTAGCTATTTTAAAATTTTTAGTTGCCCCTTCCCTCCACCGAGAGTTGAAATTTGAAAACTATCATTCTTAGTAAGATTGATCTGTAGCTAGTAAGATTGCCACAAAAAAGATTGTATATATTTAATATAACAAAAAAGTTAAGAGGGGGTGCATCTTACTTTTCAATCACCCTGTATATCTCATTACTTTCTTTTCAGTTTAATTTCCAAATAATCAAGTTCACCCGTCTGTGTGTACTTAAAAGCCCTAAAGTCAAAATGTAACTCGACTTTCGTAGATTAGAGTTGACAAGCGGACACGTTACGTCACTCTGTTACACAAGCAGCCTGAAGGACTGTCTTTATTATGTTATAGAACACATGACAGGAATCACTGAGGCAGGTTTCATATGTCCGCCAGTTAGCTCCAGCCTGTTCTTATTTTTGTTTTGTTTTGTTCAGTTTAGTGACTAATTGGATTTATATCGAATCAGAAAATATGAATTCTTCATAGCCAGTTCTAAGGAAATAAACCAATAGGCCAACAATTAAAATTTTAAATTTGAAAGTCTTGTAACGTTTTGTTAAGTATTGTGTACGCTTAAGGGACAGAGAAAAAACTGTATAATCCTAACTTAACCTTAGAATAAAGCATGACAAATATTTAAAATTCATCTTGAATGGGGATTTATTGATTATAAGTGTTCAATAAATCATAATTTTATTGTTAAATACTACATTAAATTTAAATATACCTTTGGCCACAGTCGCAATAAGGATAAATTCATCTGTAATTGTCATTTTTTAATATTAAATTCAATTTAATTTTAAAATTTTATACACTACTGCTTAAGATTAGTTTGATAATTTTAAGATTTAATTAACGATAAATTTTTACAACGTTGATGGTATACGACTATATCATATGAGATTTTATTTGTAGGTTAGTTTATTACCTTCAACAATTTAGTATTCTAAAACAAATTCTATCTTAAACAACAATCTTAAACAATTACATAGCTGTAACCACACGACAGGTTCATAAAAATTTAGGGGTTTCAGAAACATGAATTTTGATCTAATACGTAAAATTTACTTACATACTTATATTTTCATAACTTGTACTTATATTATTATTTTAGAAAATGTATACGATCACCTTACAGAAATTTCTTTTAGAATGTTGCATAGAAAAAACATTTACAAGATTTTGTTACCACCGTTAACAATTATCTTTGTAAACTCATATTGTACTCAAGTTTTGCACGGTCGCTATCATGAAACCCTATGAGTTATATGTAAAAAAGTTGTTTTTCAATTACCCAAAAATTACAAGACCCTTTTTTCAAATCACTGCATGGTCCTTAATAGCTAAGATTCTTTCAAAAACTTGAATGGCAGTCATCACAAAATCTGAAGTGATGTAAAAATATTTTTAAGAATGAAATATGTCTGAAGCCAGTAATGGAGGAGATAAAGTTTTCCTCATATACAAACGGACATTAAATTTCATGAGGCTGCCTAATTAAAGTATACATTTTGGAATGTCTCTCTTGTAGTTGAAATGTTATCTCTCTTATGTACCTAAGAGTATAAAGACTGTTTATAATTCGTGTTGGGTTTCTACATATTCGAGAGCAGGTCAAATCTTGCCCTCAGCCAACTCGACATACAGCGATAAAAGCGGTTTTAGACGCATAATTTGTGAAGTTCGGTCTCTCTCAACCCCCCCCCCCCCCTTACTTCACATTCGTTGCTGCATGTACTGGATTTTTGCTTCCACATAGATTTATAACTCAACTTGTAAACCTCAAGTGGCGTGTTTTCTATGTCTCAAATAAATTTTATTAGCAATTATTTCCATGTTTTATTTCTAAAACTTATAGTTGTAGGATGTATACGCATCCCTGTTTTATTTATCTTCGATAATTTTGTTAACTGGATAGTCCGACCGTATAGTATCAGTTTTTAAACAATTTATTTCAATACATTTTTTGTACGTAATTGAAATTTCAAATATTGCTAATATTTTACCCTCGAGTGTATTTATACTTTACTCTATTATCAATAAAAGAAAAACTCCACTGAAACAACTGTACAAAATCAATCGAGGATTGAGGATTTAAATAATTAATTTAATTAAATTCAATAAAACTGAAGAGATGTAGCTTTCTATCACATACGTGATTAGAATGAGTTTTTAAATATAAAAGCCATCGATATAAACAATATACAAATCTTATTGCCTCCCAACACTTTTGGGCTCTGACAGGGTTTCCTTGCACCCAAAGAAATAACACAACTGAATTTGATCTCTTCAGTAGCAGTTTTTTAAAAGATTGTGCGGGAGAGTCCCTAGTTATGGAATTTTTATTTTAACATTTTAAAATTGAGTTCTAATTTTTTCGTGATAAAACTATATATGAAAAATTGATCTCGAAAAGCCATTGTCTTAAGATATCCCTGAAGGAAACAAGTATTAGTTTATGTAAAAGTAAAAAATTGTAAATCGTGTGTATAAGCCCTCTCCTCAAAAAATCTCATCCTCTAAATTGGATTTCGGAAAAGAAATGTGCTAAATTTAAGAAGTATATATTAAAATGCTGTGTATATTGTGTCCACAAAAACACAAAATCTTTTCCAGCTCGATATTTAGCTCATTCACCACATTTATTTACAATTATGGTTTGCGCACGCCATACGCGTTTATTACCCTTACAAGTTTGTTTGATTGGGTTACATTAAAACGTCAACAGTGATTCTGTTGTAATTTGTTTTCATTTTAGTTTTTCATTTTGTTCTACGCAGCATGCATAGGCAGAATTGTTTCAAGACCAGTACCCTTTTAAATTTTGAGAGGTCAAACAAACGGAAAATGTAGCAGATAAAAAGCAAACGTAAGAAACGTAGACGGGTCAGCGCATAATTTGTTAGCTTGTCCCTGTGAATATACGCTGTGATTCTATCTCTGCGAGTACGGGTCTATTTGGCTCACATGGTTACTGCGGAATATACCTCATAGCAAAGCTTTATATGTGCTTTAAAGAACGTACATTTCCATTTATAACTTTCAGTAATTTATTTATTAAAATTTTCTCCAAATTAATTGATATAATGAAACGACCTGTATAAATCGATATTTTTTTAATAAAAGGATTTCTTGTGGTTTCCAAATTTAATATCCCGCCCCCAAAAAAGATAGGAATTTGGATGGGAGAATGGCATTGGAATTTTGGTAAAGATTAGTGCCCAATTATTAAGCTGGACCTGTGAAAATCTTGATCATCATGAATCTGAAGATCAGCTTTTTGCACAAATTTACCTTGTTATTACCATATCTAACAATTTATTCCAATAAATTTGCAGGAATTCAACGATTGTGTATATTTGATTGTACTCTAGACAATCTTTAATCTCGCTTAATCAAAATATGGTCTCTTTCTCCTCGTCAATTACAACTTTATTAGAACTTGTATCTGATGGTGTTGGTGATCTCAGCGATATAAGTAGTGACTTACTATATGAGAATCAAAGTAGAAGATATTTTTTATATCTGGAGAAGAATTAGTTTCGTAAAAAGTACATTGGTAATAGTTTTATTTGCAAGTTAACTTCTGGCAATCGATTATTTTGAAAATAAAACATCCAATTATTGAAATTCCTTCAACTCAGGATTTTATATCCAAATTTAATATCCAATAAAAAACTGTAATTTCTTTGATAAACTTAGGATTTACCAATGAAATGGATCAGAATTTAAGATATATCCTACAAATTATTCATTTAAGTGACTTATATATTTAAGTGTAGGGAGGTAACCAGACACTGGGGTGAAATGAAGACAATTAGCCTAAAACCTGTTAGTGTTTAATTAAGAACAGCCTTGGGAAATTCATTTATCGCGGTGTAAATTACGGCCTTGCCTTGATTCCACTTAGGAAACTGCAAAGTTTCTCAATATTCCACTACATAGTTTCCTTTCTTTACAGTTTCATCCAATATAAAAGTTTATGAATGAATCTATAATCACGGCATACAAGCTGTATTTTCGCCTGTACAGCTAAGATAAGTTTAACATTTGATTGAGCCAATTTATCTCTTGAGATAAATTCTATTGATATTATGTAGTATTTTTGTTATATTATTTTAGAAACGAGAGTAAATATTATTGGATGAGTTAATATATGCCCTATGAGTAAACTCTGTGTTGAATTGAGTACTAAATGGCACTGATTCAATCATAGTGTCTTTACAAGCAAAAAATGGTTGATATTTATAAAATTTGTAAAAATTAAGATCTGGAAGTTTTTTATCATCAACAGTCGTACGTAACTAGAGTATTCTGTTTCCGGGTGGTAGATAATGCATCTTCAAAACTTTCCTCGAATGAAAAATAAAAGATAACTTATTATTTTTAAGTATAAAATTACTGCAGGGTACATGAAAATACATCTGAGGGTTATTTGAAACTCATAGATCCATCTGTTTAGTGCGATACCGGTAACGTTCAGCATATGTGTATAATATGTAAATACCTCAAAGTCCACAGAATCTGCATTTTTGGACGTATTATTTCATACACCAACAAATCGAGAAATAAATTGTAATTCAGTTGATAAAGCAAGTCTTTTGTTACAAAATCGCTCCAAAAAAAATATTTCTACACCTTTACCATTTACTAAATAGTATAAAACCTGTTGCATAGGATTTAGCTTTTCGATTCTAGGTAAAAATATATCAATAATTAACACCAGATGACTCAAAAAATGTTCCCTCCAGAAGTATTTTGGAAACGGACGGCAAATGTTTAGTACGTAAAGATATAATTCCGTAATATTTTGGCTCACTAAATAGCCTAAACTTGGAACCGGATTTCCATTACGATCCAGGGTGTCTAAAGGGAAGCTTTATTATGTTACAGGCACAAGAGAAGAGTCAGTGAGAGAATCTTCTTACCTTTTGGTGTGGTTTGGTAAGAAAAGGAAGAAACCAATCGGATACACTACTAAAATTAATAAACATGTAAGATATATCACTAGAGAGTATGTCTGTCCCCACGATATTTTGAAAACGAACTAACCCATAGGTTTGAAACTTTGCATGAAGCCTAACTTGCATATAAGCAAAATCGAGTTCGATGTTCGTGTATTTTACTCCATGGGCTTTGGTTGAGTATCAGCGAAAATGTTTACGTAGGTGTCACTCTGGAGTGAAAGGTATATCAATAAACCGTTGATATACCAAAAATATTTTCTATTCATCAATGTGATTGTTTATCTATACAATAAGATAAAGATAAAACGGTACGAATCGTTTTTTATTAAATAATATGTGTTATTTAACCAGCATGATAAAGTAAACACACAGCTTAAGTATTAGCTTTGTACATATTCGAAAGCAGGTCAAATCCTACCCTCGTCCAACTCCGGATATAGCGGGGGTTTAGCCGCATAATTTGTGAGGGTCGGGCTCCCCCTCTCTGTTCTTGGAGCCGTATGTCCCAGATTTCCGCGTCCACCTCGATTTGTTACCGATTTTTGTAAGCTTTTAATGGTATATGCGGTGTATTTTAAGAATATCAAAAAAAATAAATATTTTTATGGTTTTTAATAATACATTTTCATTACATTCTTCTTCTGTTTTTGTCGGCCAAATTAAAATATCAGTTTTGTAAAATTTGTATTCATTGAGCAGAAAGTATTTCTGATCGCATTAAACGAAAAGGTAGAAGAAGTACGCCACACTACGTGTCGTAAAAAGTTTCGCCGAGGTTGCATGTAAAATTTTAACTCTACAACTCATTGAATTCTTGAGATTTTCTGCAGTCAGATAGACAGACAGACAATCATACAAAAAAAGAAGATAATACGAAAATACCGCATGTAAAATAAAAAAAGAATAATTAAATGTAAAAAATAAAAAAATAAAAAATGAAAATAAAAATAAATAAATGAAAATCAAAAATAAATAAATCAAAGAATAAATGAAAAACGAAATAAATGATTATTTAAATGAATTTTCATCAAAATGTTAAGTCTTTCTCGAAATATCATCTCGACATGATACGTTCAGATTACTGTTCTTTAAATTGGGTTCCATATCAGTGTTTAAATAATACAAGTCTACACGTGAAGTCATTATAAGATAATGATTTATGCATTGGGTTAGTAGAATGTAGTTTGTGTTTGGCTAGTTAGGACGTTGTTTGTGTTTGAGATTGTTGTGTTTAGTATGTATGATTCTCTTTTTTGGCATATTGAGATTGTGTACAGATTTATTTATTATGCTATTTTCTCGTTGCCCTCATGACTAACTCATACGGCAAATGTAAAAATATTAGCTAAAGCTTAGCCAAATCCCACCGAGTGACATGTACCATCATCGAACTCAAAGACACGTGTTCATCACATAGAAATGAAGCTTCATGCCTGTTTTCAGTTGGGTTTCGAGATATTATTCAGATAGACAGAAATGAGCTAACAATTACAAAAATAACAATTGCTGATAACAATGAGCTGGAATTAAATGTTTCCAGCTCCACAAGTGATATGCTTCGCTAAAGCTCAGCCAATAATGTGGTTAATTTTAAGTGGCTATACGTTTTTATAGTTGAAATGGAAATCGAGAACATTTTAAATAAATGTTAACAGTGCGAAAAGTCACGGTAATAATACAGTCATACTCGTGACCAACTTAAAGATACATAAATTTAGCATAGTTAGGAAATGAATTAAATTGGATTCCTACCAGAGTCTCTTTTCTGACAGATATTGTAAGGAATAATATCGGTTTGTAGTACTTTATCCTTAAAAATTCCCTTTAGTTATTGTAATGCTTATGGATTGTTATCATAGTAATTATTAGTATTACAAAAGATTCATACCATTCAAGCAAAACAAACCGTAATAAAAATGTAGCAATAACCTCATTAAATGATTGAGACTAATTTCCATGATTAACACCAATATTACTGAAATAAATGAGACTCTCACATATCTAAATAGTTTGCTTTAACCTCTTGAAATGTAATGTTTTTTAAATGTTCGTTACACGTTGTCACAAACTATGAAACATAATGTTAACCAGTGTCACAACCATTGTCCTGCCAATTAAGATAATTTAGTATTGTGAAGCTGCAACACTGTAATTTGTTCTCCATCTACCGTACTCTGTTAGTTTACTTAGCTGATGAACTACATCAGTTAATTATAACGTTAGGGTCGACCATTTAGAACACAACGTCCACTTTATTGAAACAAATCATATCTAAGGTTGTTAAAAATTGGAATGGCAGTCGCGGGACTGACCGAAAGAAGAGAATAATTCTTATAACTTGATTTTTTAGAATTTGAAACTTAAAATGTATTTTTTTTTATTCAATTAATGGCTTTGACGTTTTTTCAAAATTTGCATTAAAATAAGTTTTGCGTATTTTATATTTTAAGTTAATGTAATGAAAGGCCCAATGTAATTGAGTAAAGGTTATGATTATAACCAACAGAAGGGTTACATTTCTTCCAGGTTTAAATTGCACTACAGCTTTGATAGCTAGAAAAGATTGATTAATTTACTTTTTAACTCTTTTTAAATATCGTCAGGTCGATACTAGTAGTGATAACCTGCTTAAAGGCTATCAACCAAACAAGAAAGTCAGAGTTCAGAGGAAGAACAACTGTGAAATTCTCCAACAAGGTCGTTCTTCGGCTCTCGTAAGATAACCAGATCAAGCAACGTCGAGCGTGGCTGCTGCTTGGATAGGTGACCCTGAGCGATCCTGGCCTTTCCAAGCGGCTTGCCTGCCCGACCATTGGTGGTGGTTCGGAAGTTACCTTTAAGCCGTTGGTCCCCAGGTGTAGTGTTACAGAGTGATTATTAGCCCTAACTTTGCTTGTTAGTTTCTCTATCAGATTATTTACTAAATACCTCGTGATTGCACAACGAAGGTTTTTAATGATGTCTTTAGCTTCAGCTACTTTTATATTGCAATAAAACTATATTAATTGGATTTTTGTATCTTTGCCTTTTTTATTACGTTTTCATGTATAATAAACTGAACCGCAATCGGAAATGCATTCTTTAATTAGGGCCGAAAATTGTGACAACAGTTATGGAACAGCTTTGTGGGACTGATAATACTCTCAATTTGAAAGACATGATATGACAGTATTAGTATTCAATACAGTATAAATATATAAGTTATTAAAATTAAACCCATGATGGATTATGTCCCACACTGTATAAACATACGGGCTAGTAAAACAAATCATCGAACCATCCTAATAAAATATTTTTGTCTATCACATTCATCTTGCATGGCATGTTGGTCGATTTTGCTAGACCGTACTTTTTCAATCCCTTATACCAGATGAAAACAAAGGGAGAAATCATATTTATGCAACCTCCTCCATCTGCCAAACCATCCTAAGATACTAAGGACCTGTATATCATGCGTGATTTGAAACCCTTACATTGTCAACACTTACATCGCTGACTTAAGTGACACTGGCACTGACACTGAATGAATGTAATTTGCACACTTATACACATCAAATGCACTAAAAAATTAGGGGAAATGGGGTACAAATAAATAAATAATACATTTTTCATATAGTACAGGTATATATTACAATAGTAAATCGCATTGACGTATACGAAATAATATGCAAAATCATCGGTAATGGTGTAGAACAAAAGCTACCAGGTTTTCTACAAAGATGCCATTGAGACACAAATGATCTCATTCCAGAAATTAAGTAATACGGCTCGGCGGTGGCGTATAAAAACTCCAGCGTGGAGGGTAAGTGACCTTACAAATGCAAATCTCCGCTAACAACCGGTGAATAATTCAGGCGAGATGCTCACGTGGGGGTAAGGCTAAAAGGTTGGGAGGGCCATTAATCTGGTAGCAGATCCCCGTGTCAAGTTTATATCCAGAACTGCACGTCTGCTGTTGGAAACGTCTTACCTTTACGTCTTTCCCCCTTCTACACCCATTATTCCTTATCATTTTAATGTAAAATTCACAAAACTTCCATTTACTTGTTGGCAAATTCCATAAGGAAAGTTAGCTACGTATTAAGGTCACCTTTGTTTTGAAGCTTTTACATTTTAGCGTGGAACTACTTTTATTAAACTTGTTTTCACCTAAATTCCCATGTATTGTTCTTGCGAATTTATTTTGCGAGAGTTCGCTATCCGGCCGAATATGAAAATACGATTCAGTTGATTATATAATTAAAATTCCAAGAATTTCTTATTATAAAAATATTTTTACATCCTCTTCCAAGCAGCAACAAAAAGGCATTCAAAACAGAAATAATTTAAGAACTTACGCATCTAATTTAAATATTTTCGAGAAATAAAGAAAATGAATGACTTGGTATATGCAATGAAAACTATTAACTAGTCATACTAATGACTATCGTTTATTCATATATATTATCTAAGAGTTTCTCACTACACACCGACACTATATAATATTACTGCAAGACGAGATGTTTCCAAATACAAAAAGTGGGCACAAATGAGTTAATCTGAATCTGATAAAAGCAATTATGAGTTACGTTCTAGGGGAGTGTTAGAATTGAATATTTTAGTCAAAAACAGCCTAAAATATAATTCTATTAGATTTGGAATAGATTTAATTGTTTAGCAGAATTTATCAGTCAGTATGACTTAAAAGACAATACCACAACTACGTCATTACTTCTAATCTATGAGACAAGTATTGTAATTTATTTACAGTTAATGAACTTTTTTAGTTAGTTTATAAAAGAATGCTTTAAGTTGAAGTTGAAACTCCATTTTGAAGAAGAAATCTGTTACAATACAAATACAGTAATGGCATACTAAGCGTATTATGCTGATTGTGAGACTTGCAAACAGTTTGGGTTATATTTATCTCGCTTAGTAGGAACTACTAATCACATTGGAGACCTCGTAATCCTAACTGATCTGCAAAAGAACCAAATAAAATTAGGCCTAAGGCTACATTACCCGACTTCCGGTCTGAATTAGAAATAACGAAGGTTGAAACCCTGTACGTGACCGTTATTGTTTCTATCCACCTCGTACTGTAGGCTACTTAACTCTCTTCTGTTTGATAAGGTAGCAGTGTCCACAGGTTTAAGCTTCATTCGGTCGTGTAGTACAAAGCTAAAAAGGAGACCGGCCTCTTCTTTAACCTTTAGTAAGAGAATAAAAAAAATATGGTTGCCTGTAAAGTCGGTTTTACGGGCGAAGATTTTACGTGACAACGTCTTTTTCTCGGTAGAATATTTATTGATATGAATATTATTAAATTGCACAATAGGAGCAAGGAATTGAATGAAAATAAGAATTGCACAAATTTTAACTATAGAAATATATTTTGTTTACTAAAACATTGTACATAATTTGAAATTAATTAAAATTTGTTATTGTAAATGGTAAAGTTGAATAAAACATTTACTAAAATTGGAATTTGAAATTCTTGCTAAACACAGTTAAATTCTAACTCCTCGAGTGGTGATTGGTCGGTTTAGTTCGTTTGTTTGGTCGCACTGTTATGACAGGTTAGAGGTTATAATTTGTTATTTTAAATGTTTGACTAGCAATACGCGCTGTTTCTTCTCAATCGACTGGATTACGATTGATTGCAGAGTGATTTAAACTAATAATTTACTTAACACTATCAACATTTGTCAATAGTATGACATAACCTATAAACTCAGTTTCTCAACTTTTGTGTCAATCTAACAATTAATCAATCAATCATAGTTTACGATAATGAAATATCAGTGTACAATTATTTACCTTTATTGTTGTAGTTGTTGTAAATGACGAATCTAAGCACTCCACATTTTCACGAATAAACATAGTTATCTGCTTTATCCCGTGCGGCGGACCCACAGTTATCTGCTTTATCCCGTGCGGATCCCGTGCGGCGGACCCATTGGACGGGCATCGTAACGTTACCGGGCGTTACACTTTTTCATGAGTGACTCCGAGCCGCAACCTAATTTAAGACGTTGTCACGTCAAAAATGAATATACGGTTTACGTGGTGTGTAAATTGTCAAATAGTGATAGCCTATCATTAAAGGCTAATAATATACATAAAATAATAATTGATTGCTTACAAAGAACGTGTTTGAATACTTCTTACAGTAAAACATGTTTTATTTATTAAAATTACGCTAATCGTATATTTTATACATGGTAGTGACTAACACTAGTACAATGTGATTTGAACGTCGTAGCTTTATTGTACTGAGTCCTTAATAAGTTTAGTTATAATGCTCAGATTCCTAAGAAAGTCCAAATAGGATTTTAGAGGAACAAGATTTCCCCGGTAGGGGTTGGAACCAGGTGGAAATCTTCAATATATAATGCCAAGATGAGCACATGTTGTCCAGACTCCAATCTAGAATTCCTAGAGAAGGAAATAAGTAGACCTCCCGCGGATCTAGCCCCAACATGGGCTCTTATGGAGTTATTTTAAACATGGGCTCTTATGGCGATATTTTAGCATTGTCTCTTATGGGAGATACATTTCGGTGTTTCCTAACCACAGACTTCCTGTTTCCGGCGACTTATCTCAACCTAGACTTCCTGTTTGTCACACACCTCTGACTTTCTGTACTGCTTAACCACCCGTCCACAGGTCCCGTGTCGAAGCCTATTGACACTCACCTTTTTGAGTACCTGAGAGTCTTAACACCCGCACCCGCGTATCTGATGGCTCCTACCGGAGTTCAACACTATCCTACTACTCCCCGTACTCGGAGCCTGGCGTAACGCCCATACCCGGATTTTGACCGCCTAACCTTTACCGGCCATGCACGACATATTCCGTCACCCATCTTTTCGAGTACAGGAATGCATGAAAAACCGCACCCACATTTCTAACGGCCCCTGCCCAAACATTTCAAATGCCTCCAATACTTAGGGCTCTTAACCACATATATTGCCCACACTGTTATTTATAACACTCCACTCCAGGACCTAGCCGCCCATCTATAACCCCCCGTCTCTTACAGACCCACACCTGAACAGTCCCTCACAGGGTTCCAACTTATACCCAAATCGGTACTCTGACCGCATACCTCTTATCCTGAATGTCGACATACAAAATTTTAACCGTGTGCTTTCACCCTGCCGAGACCCTACACTTTTCGATTGCCTCCAGTACTCCTAGCCGAGCGTATCGCTCTTACCCGAATTTTGACCAATTTACAGTCCAATGTACCACATAGGCCTGCAATCGCCCGTCTCCTGGACATGCTAAGACCTGCACCTGTATTTCTAATGGTCCCTACAGAAACCTCACACTATCCTATTACCTCTCATACCTCGGCTCTTAACTATGGATATTGCACATACTATGATTTCTAACTCCCTGACCTTTACGTGTGTATACGCCTACAGCCTCCCACCTCTCTCGTGTACCCAAGCGTCTTCGGCCCTCATCCGCACCCTGCCGAGGCCCCACACTTTCCACTCCTAGTCAGGCATAAAGCCTATACCCGGATTTTTACCATTTTACCGACCAATGTACCACATAGGCCTGCAATAGCCCGTCTCCTGGACATGCTAAGACCTACTTTTCTAACGGATCCTGCAGAGGCTTCACACTTTCCTATTGTCTCCCATACCTAAGCTCTTAACCACGGATATTGCACATACTATGATTTCTCACTCCCTGACCTTTACGTGTGTATACACCTACAGCCTCCCACCTCTCTCGTGTACCCAAGCGTCTTCGGCCCTCATCCGCACCCTACCGAGGCCCCACACTTTCCACTCCTAGTCAGGCATAAAGCCTATACCCGGATTTTGATCATCTACATTTTATCGACCAATGTACCACATAGGCCTCCAATAGCCCGTCTCCTGCACATGCTAAGACCTACTTTTCTAACGGATCCTGCAGAGGCTTCACACTTTCCTAATGTCTCCCATACCTCGGCTCTTAACTACGGATATTGCACATACTATGATTTCTAACTCCCCGACCTTTACGCGTGTATGCGCCTATAGCCTCCCATCTCTCTCGTGTACCCTAGCGTCTTCAGGCCCTCACTCTCACACTGACGGGACAACAACACTTTCCAACTGCCTCCCGTACTCCTACCCAGGGGTATCACCCATACCCAATTTAGACCACCTACACATTACCGACTAGTATCCACAAAGTCCAACAGGCATCCATATAATATGTCGTACACCACGTCTCTTAGCCCTTACACATACTCCACGACTCCACACTCTAAAGTATTTACTACGCGTAGCGTCACATTCGAAAATTGTCTTTCCACCATTAATACCCTGTACTGGTTCCCACACATATAGTTAACACCTTTACCGTATTAATCTCCATATACGAGTATTTACCGAGCATATCGCACAATCTTAGTTAGCCTTACCTTCGTAGGATTCAAACTTGCATTTCGTTCAATTTCTAACATACTGAGGTCCCCATTAAAAAAAAACCAGGCCTAACACGGTACTCTCATTTTACTGACAAATATTCATACATTACCTGAAAGTGTAATGCTAATATTTACCGAGTACTTTCCCAACAGGATATTCTCATCCCGAGGTCCTAGTCTCAAGCTAACAGCTTATAACACGAGGCGTACCTTCTGAGCGACTACTATTTGCCGATCAATGCCCGTGCATATGTTTCAATACCTGGACACCTAATGTCTACGAAGTACTTCATATACTCTTATCCCACGCAACCCATCGCGGGACCCTAATTTCTGTTACCTTTCACTTGGATGTCTATCACTTCATTCCGGGACCCAACTCTCAAGCAGACTTAACCGGTAATTAAAAGAACCGTATTTCATTATTAACAAAGCACCATACATTTATTTCAACTACTGCTTAGACATTTAGTTTCCATATTAATCAAGTATTTTGTTTTCACTTAACCCACGCCTCCCTTTATGGCACTCCAACTTTTTACCACATTAAATCCACCATCACTTTCTAACAGCCAGGCTCTCATTTTCATAATATCAAGCGAGCGTAGCTTAATACGGAGTACCATACATAACATTTAAGCTTTACCGTGTGTAATTATATATGTCGCTTATACATGGACATCTAAAGACCCATCATACCTCACTCTGGTTTCCTAGCTGTTCCCTTACTTTAATTTATTTATAAAGAGACGCATACAGAGGTATTAGTCCAATCGTCTCGAGACCGCGTTATACTAATGTTTATATTATAATCTATACTAGCACTTTATGAAATCTTGACCACAGTGACTTACCCATTGCACCGGCTCATGACACTGCTCGTAACGGACAGTTTGCGGTTTGCGGTTACCTGTATCCTCGGACTCTGATAATTCATTTTCTACAATAATATTAAAACTAATAACTATTATAATATCTTCAGTACAGCACGGGATATCTACCATCCTGAATACAGTCGGAATAATACATAGGTACTGCATTCGGTGTGTAATAAGTTTTAATTTTTCTCCCGAGTGTGATGTAAAGAGCTTTAACTTATTTATAGTCTATTTTCAAAAACGTATACCGCTTCGTATACTTTGAATTTAGTTAATCATACCGGATGCGATGATTGAGGTTTGCGGTTACATGTAAAAACCCAGACGAGTAACGGTACAGCTGCAACCGCAATTTTAAGAGACCTCATTGGCCAAAATAAGCGCGTCTCTGATTGGTCTAAAATAGCCGCCAAGCACTCTGATTGGTCAGTGTTCTACACAGTCGGCAGAGATTTCCCTGTCTCGTCAGTCTGGAGGTGGACGTCAAAGAGGTAAGACCTATGTCGCTCTGTTCCTTGATATTGCACAACATTGTGTAAAATTATCAAGACAAGAAAACCTCGCTAATTACTAATATAAAATAAATAAGACATTGCTTACCTACCTAGTTACCCAGATATTATTTTTAATATATTACTGTTGCAATGGAATCTCAACCTATTGAAGTGGTCCCAGAGCTCTCATTGGTCGGTTCCCTATAATAGCGGCAACATTCTTCTCTCTCGTCAGTTTTTCAGTGGACGTCAAAGAGACAGGACGTGTGTTGAGTGCACTGCTCAGTGTTATCGAGTGGTTGAATTATTTTAAATGCTATATTGACGCTTTCTTAGAGTGAGTCAGTGGTGTTAGTGTGTTTTATATTTATTAAGTGCTTTTTTTTTACTATCATAGTAATTTTATAAAAGTAAATTAGCTTATAGGAGTTTTATTACATTTTCAGTTTATTAAGTGCTTGTACTTTATTTAGCGATCACAGACATTAAACTCCTTTACACTGTGTGTGTTCTTAAAGTGTTTATACTATTGCTTCTTTAAATCTAATACAGTGTTATTGTGTTTTTCTGAAAGTGAACAAGTTGATTCGTTGTGTTACTGTGTTTGTATCGTAGTGACTAACCCAACATAGATTTCGTTCATTTATTTGTGTGTCGTATTTATAATCAAGTTTTGTGTAATTTATTTCGGTTATTACATCATACCACAGTGCACTGTAAAAAAGTTTACTGAGCATGCGCAGCTCCTACACTTATTTAAGCGCGTAACGTTGTCATTCTTGTCATTCTTAGACGTGGCGTTGAACAGTCAACACCTATTCCAAAAGCTTGTATCAAAGCTGCTTGCTGTATTATTTTAGAGCTAATTACATACAACATGGATCCCGTAAAAGTTTTGCATACCGGTGAAACCTACTGTAGAAGGTTTAGAACATATGGGTCAGAAACAGTTTTCAAGTTTAACCCAGTACCCAAAGGAGTGTCCGAACTTGATTGGATTAAAAAGGGTTTTGGGAGTATTGTCGAAAAGGCGAAAGCCGGTACTACCGAATATGACTACCTAGGCTTCACTTTAGATTCTCTGAATTTTAAAACCAAAGATTCCGGATATATCGCTTATAGACCTGCAAATCAAGTTCACGGGGATGTAATTTGGGATATATTTGGGAAACTTATCCAAAGTAATACGGATTCGATTAAGTCCATGGACACATTTAGAGTTAAGTGCACCCGCACCAATATTCCAGTAGGTAGTGGTGGTAGTAGAAGGCCTGGCTTGTACAATAATTATCACGAAGAGTGCAAAGCACGAACAGGTATTGTATCAATAGAAAATGTGGACAATTTGTGTTTACCCCGAGCTATAGTGGTAGCAAAAGCCTATGCCAAAAAAGATCCTCAGTTCAAAGCAATAAGGCAGGACAAGGGTAAGCGACAAACTTTTAGAGCCCAAAAACTGATGACCAAAGCCGGTGTCCAAATTTCTGAACAGGGAGCTGGGATCCCCGAACTTTCAAAATTCCAAGACCACCTCAAAAAGTATAATATTACAGTTTACAATTACGATAATAAGGGTCGAGATGTTTATTTTTCCGGTAGTAACTCCGATGCTTTGTACAAAATTAACTTGTTGTATCACGAAGGCCATTATAATGTAATAACTAGCCTAACTGCAGCTTTTGCGTGCCATTTTTTCTGCGAAGCATGCCATGTCCCTTACGACCACAAAGCTGAACACAGGTGTTCAAATATCTGTCATGCGTGCCAGACAGTCTCTCCGCCTTGTAAAGAGGAGCATGGGGGAATTTTATGCCCTGACTGTAACATGACCATGAAAAATCAGAACTGTTTTGCGGCTCATAAGAGTGAACGTTGTAAGTCCGTCAAAAAATGTTTACAGTGCCAAAGACTTGTGTTTTTGAACAACCGTAAGTCAAAACATGTGTGCGGTGAAGTTTTTTGCAAAATTTGTAACGAATTCATGCCCCCAAACCATCAATGTTACATGCGGGTCGACACAAACAAACCAAAAACCAAAGACTTTCTTTTCATTTTCTTTGATTTAGAGACCCGTCAAGATGAAATTTTAACGGAAGAATCAAAAATTCATAAAGTTAACCTTTGTGTTTCTCAACAATTTTGTTGGAAATGTATTAATGGTAAATCTTGTGAAATGTGCAAAGACCGAACAAAGATCTTTGATAGTGATCCTGTGAATCAATTTATGAATTACGTAATGGAGGAGAGAAAAAAATTCAAAAACGTATGTGTAATGGCTCATAACGGTCAGGGTTTTGATTTTCAATTTCTGTTAAAGTACGTTCTCGAACAAACAAAATTCACTCCAGAGCTAATTATGCGTGGCACTAAAGTCATTCTTATGGAACTGGATAACGTTAGATTTATCGATTCGCTAAATTATTTCCCCATGGCCCTCTCTGCACTACCCAAAGCCTTTGATCTCCCCCCGGAGAAGAAGAAGGGTTACTTCCCTCATCTTTTCAACACTTTGGCAAACCAAAATTATGTGGGCCCCATACCACCCAAGGAGTACTACTGCCCTGAATCAATGTTTGAAAAGACTTACAAAGATTTTGAAAATTGGCACAACGACCAACTTAACCAAAATGTAGTTTTTGACTTTCAAAAAGAGTTGGTCGAGTACTGTATCTCCGATGTGGAGATACTGGCGCAAGCGTGTATTAAGTTTAGAAACATGTTTCTGAAAGAATGTAATGTAGATCCATTCATGGAAGCCGTCACCATTGCCAGTGCCTGTAATTTGGTTTTTAGACGGAATTTTCTCAAAGCCAACACTATTGGTCTAGTCCCAAAGAACGGATACCGTATGGTTGATAACCAATCGCCTATTGCTTTACAATGGCTGAGCTGGGAGGAAGAACAGCGTAGTGTCCGCATTCAGCATGCGGGGAGGGACAGAGAAGTTAAAATCGAGGGATTAAAAGTAGACGGTTTTGACGGAGAACGAATATATGAATTTCAGGGCTGTTATTTCCATGGGTGCCCGAAATGTTTTCCATTTAATAGAGAAGAACCACTCAAAGAGGACCCTTCCGACTCCCTGCACTTAAGGTTCGAGAGAACCAAAGCTAAAATGGCTCGTCTCCGAGCATCTGACTATGAAGTAATTGAAATGTGGGAGTGTAAATTCAATCATTTAAAGAAAGAACAAAAATTGGATTATCTAAATTTTCTCCCCATTCTAAACACACTCCCACTCAATCCCAGAGATGCCTTCTTCGGGGGCAGAACAGGCAATGCAAAATCTTATCACAAGTGCGAGGACAGGGAAACAATTCAGTATGTAGACGTTTGCTCCTTGTACCCGTTTGTCAATAAGTTTTCTCCTTATGTTTTATCCCATCCAAAAATATATGTAGGGGACAAGGAGTGTAGAGAAAGAGGCATGGAGGCCGAAGGTCTCATGAAATGTAAAGTATTGCCTCCGCTAAATTTGTACCATCCCGTCCTCCCTACACGTATGAACAATAAATTAATGTTTGTTTTATGCCGTACATGTGGTCTAGAAATGCTAAACACAGACTGTAATCATAGCATCGAAGAAAGAGCATTGACAGGAACATGGACAATGCAGGAAATACGCAAGGCTGTAGAAAAAGGCTATACCATTTTAGAAATGTACGAGCTTTGGGATTATAAAATTATTACTTACGAAGACGGTGGTCTTTTTACGGATTTTGTAAATAAGTTTCTAAAAATTAAACAGGAGGCATCGGGCTACCCATCCTGGTGCCTCACAGAAGAGGATAAAGCCGTGTATATTCAAAATTATTATGAGCACGAAGGTGTCAGACTTGACCCTTCCAAAATTGAAAAGAACGGAGGTCTTCGCTCCCTTGCTAAATTGATGTTAAATTCTTTCTGGGGTAAATTTGGTCAAAGGGAAAATCAGACAAAAACATCAATCATAAGAGACCCTTTTGAATACTTTCAGTTGCTGTCCAACCCTGAAATAGATGTAAATACTACTCAAATTATTAACGATACTGTACTAATTGTGAACTGGCAGCATATTGAAGAAGCCGCAGAAGCCCTAAGGACAGTGAATGTTGTGGTTGCAGCATTTACAACGTCACATGCCCGATTAAAATTGTACGAACACTTAGAAAAGTTAGGGAGGCAAGTTCTTTACTATGATACAGACAGTGTCCTTTACGTACACAGGGAGAGTATGCACAAGGTCCCCACAGGGGACTACTTGGGCGAAATGACCGACGAGTTGGCTGACTATGGTCCAGGGTCATACATAGTAGAATTTGTTTCCGGAGGCCCCAAGACTTACGCCTATCTTGTCTGGTCAACAAATAAAAACGCACTAGTTGAAGTTTGTAAAATAAAAGGCCTTACTCTAAATTTAAAAACTAGCGAAAAATTAAATTTCGAAACATTGAAAGCATTAGTTCTGAGTAATTCATTTGACTCAGTGGACATAGAAGAGAACAGAATAAGACGAACCAAGGACAAAGACATTGTTACAGTCAAAGAAACAAAGTCTTTTAAAATTACAGGGCCCAAAAGGAGACTCGAAGGACCCTACGATACTGTACCGTTTGGATTTAAGAAACAAAAATTAACACTCTAACATGTTTAAAAAACTACATTTTCACCAATCACAACGTTAAAATTTCATTACAAATCCTGAGACATACATAGAGAGAGAGATTAAATGTAATTATAACCCACCACATCCGTTGGTTGTGATCGAACGTTCGTTAAAACCGTTTCCTTCAGATGTGTACTAGTATTAAATTATGTTATGAGAGCTGACAACGAGTAAAAATTTTAAATTATTTTATTATACAGGTTAATACGTACCATTACGTACAAAAGAACTTTTTAAATACTAGATAATTGTACTGTATTATTACAACCATTACATATAATTTTGCACTCCAGACCCTTCTTTGGGTGGTTGGCCGAAAGTGCAAAATACAAATGTTTTGAGTGTATATCTGCCCCGTCATCTTTACCTTCAAATGTCACGTAAGTGTGAATGTTTGATCACCCTCGCGTCAAGGGAGCTTCTGCTTCTAAGGCCGGCGTAAAACCTGTAAGTCCTGGAGCAGCTCGACCTCTTTTACGGCCGGCTTAAAACCCGTAAGCCCGGGAGAGGTTGACCCTTGGACAGTGTGGAGGGTGAGACTGATTTGAAGGAGTGAATGTGGGAACTCAGTAGGATGCGTGGACTTGGGCATGGAGATGAACAAGTCTATGCTCCGAACGGCTCAGCATGAACGAGGTCTCTAAGGCAGGCCTAAACTCTGTAAGTCCTGGGACCGTGATTGTGTAATATAGTGACCACATTGAATGTGTACTGATGACGGAGCCGATAAACGCTGATTCTCCTCTTCTTAAGCCCTCTGATGCAGCAAACTGTTAGATACGTCATTACATAGTTATTTGCTCGAATGTTAGCATTTTATATTTGTTTATTGTTTTTAATAACATAAATACCTTCCAGTGTATGGATAAACTCAACTATCACAAACATTTTACTATAGCTGTTTTTCTACATCACTTAAATATGCTCTTATGTGTGATCTCAGGTCCACTTCAATACATACACGCTGACATATTCATCAAACACTATTCACTCTGTAATTTCAACGCAAAATCAGAATGTCTATGAGCTTTAAATAATTATGCCCCTCAAACACTCACATGCACTACACAGGCTTACAGGTGGATACCAACAGTTTTATTTATAAATTTGTAGTTGACTCGTCTCATGTTCATTCGCAAATGAGCACTCAGAGCGTTAACATGGCAACCTTCCTTAAGCTTGAATCTAGAAATACGGTTAACAGAAGTGAGAGGTTTCGTACCACACGTGAAGAACTAACGTTTATACTGACCTCTCCCATTGACTCAATAGATTGGCCCCTAGCATTTTCAGAGTACATTGTCGATCATATAAAGGATGGAGCCTCACCTACTGATCACTTTGGAATTACAATTAAACATCAAGGTATAGCCAAAGAAGGGATTATACCTTTCATGGCAGCATCTAAAATAACCTCTTACGTGTTTGATGATGCGCTTGAGAAGACATTCGTTAATGTGGAAACATTGATAGGGCCTTTAATTGTGACAGCAACTATAGTAAAAGTACCTGAGCAGTTTCTTCAGTAATAGGCATTTAGTATATCTCCTTGTATTATTAGTAAAGAGACAGAGAGAGGTTAGGCATTGAGTTGAGGATCACTTTGTGTTTGCTTTGAACAGGTACACGGAGGAGGAATAAAAATAAGTACAAAGACCCATTTTACGTTTTTTAGTAGAGTGAATTGAAAGACTTCTCCGAGTATAGTGAACTGTTGAACTTGCAATTGATAAAATAAAAAAAAAATAAAATAAATAAATAAAGTATAAAATCTATCTCACCGAGAGGTGAGGTACAAAAAAAAATATGTTGGGAGGTAGCAGATTTGTCATGGAATGGCTACCACCGTAAAGAGCGATGGTTGGGGCTCTTTACACACGTGGATAGGCCTACTGGGGAAGGAGCCACGTAAAAAATCTCCTAACGCGCCATGGTCCTACGCCCTGGTCACGCGGCAAGCACGTGTGTACCTAGCGTGGTGGGGAAATGTGACCACTCGCCATAACACGGCTGTTAAAACATATAGACCTCACCGAAACATACGAGTATTTCTAGGACGTCAGATGAACATATATAACGACACCATTTAATCTACATACCAACAGCATGTCTTGACTGGTTCATCAGAACCCTCATCTACACCCTGTGCCTAACACTGTTGCCAGTTTTACTTGTAGTGAAAATTATTGGTCTCTCTCAAAATATGTTGCAATAAACAAACATTATCAGCTGTTACCGTGAACAAATAAATGTACATTTGATTTCACTCATCTAGTTTACATTCATATACATCAAGCAGAGCCAGTATGTGACCATATCCAGGCCATAACGGGATCAGCTGGTGATCAGCATCGATATGGCAACACAGCCTCAAATGTCATTGGACTAGTATCCTGATAGCCCTAGAAGCGTTGGCAGGTATCATGCAGGGGACCCTGGACGAGGCCACGGAGCGCTGGGGTATCAAGGTTGAGAGGGTTTTAAGTAAGTACTAGAACATGTGGTACTTACATTTCAACCCTCTCAACCTTGATACCCCAGCGCTCCGTGGCCTCGTCCAGGGTCCCCTGCATGATACCTGCCAACGCTTCTAGGGCTATCAGGATACTAGTCCAATGACATTTGAGGCTGTGTTGCCATATCGATGCTGATCACCAGCTGATCCCGTTATGGCCTGGATATGGTCACATACTGGCTCTGCTTGATGTATATGAATGTAAACTAGATGAGTGAAATCAAATGTACATTTATTTGTTCACGGTAACAGCTGATAATGTTTGTTTATTGCAACATATTTTGAGAGAGACCAATAATTTTCACTACAAGTAAAACTGGCAACAGTGTTAGGCACAGGGTGTAGATGAGGGTTCTGATGAACCAGTCAAGACATGCTGTTGGTATGTAGATTAAATGGTGTCGTTATATATGTTCATCTGACGTCCTAGAAATACTCGTATGTTTCGGTGAGGTCTATATGTTTTAACAGCCGTGTTATGGCGAGTGGTCACATTTCCCCACCACGCTAGGTACACACGTGCTTGCCGCGTGACCAGGGCGTAGGACCATGGCGCGTTAGGAGATTTTTTACGTGGCTCCTTCCCCAGTAGGCCTATCCACGTGTGTAAAGAGCCCCAACCATCGCTCTTTACGGTGGTAGCCATTCCATGACAAATCTGCTACCTCCCAACATATTTTTTTTTGTACCTCACCTCTCGGTGAGATAGATTTTATACTTTATTTATTTATTTTATTTTTTTTTTATTTTATCAATTGCAAGTTCAACAGTTCACTATACTCGGAGAAGTCTTTCAATTCACTCTACTAAAAAACGTAAAATGGGTCTTTGTACTTATTTTTATTCCTCCTCCGTGTACCTGTTCAAAGCAAACACAAAGTGATCCTCAACTCAATGCCTAACCTCTCTCTGTCTCTTTACTAATAATACAAGGAGATATACTAAATGCCTATTACTGAAGAAACTGCTCAGGTACTTTTACTATAGTTGCTGTCACAATTAAAGGCCCTATCAATGTTTCCACATTAACGAATGTCTTCTCAAGCGCATCATCAAACACGTAAGAGGTTATTTTAGATGCTGCCATGAAAGGTATAATCCCTTCTTTGGCTATACCTTGATGTTTAATTGTAATTCCAAAGTGATCAGTAGGTGAGGCTCCATCCTTTATATGATCGACAATGTACTCTGAAAATGCTAGGGGCCAATCTATTGAGTCAATGGGAGAGGTCAGTATAAACGTTAGTTCTTCACGTGTGGTACGAAACCTCTCACTTCTGTTAACCGTATTTCTAGATTCAAGCTTAAGGAAGGTTGCCATGTTAACGCTCTGAGTGCTCATTTGCGAATGAACATGAGACGAGTCAACTACAAATTTATAAATAAAACTGTTGGTATCCACCTGTAAGCCTGTGTAGTGCATGTGAGTGTTTGAGGGGCATAATTATTTAAAGCTCATAGACATTCTGATTTTGCGTTGAAATTACAGAGTGAATAGTGTTTGATGAATATGTCAGTGTGTATGTATTGAAGTGGACCTGAGATCACACATAAGAGCATATTTAAGTGATGTAGAAAAACAGCTATAGTAAAATGTTTGTGATAGTTGAGTTTATCCATACACTGGAAGGTATTTATGTTATTAAAAACAATAAACAAATATAAAATGCTAACATTCGAGCAAATAACTATGTAATGACGTATCTAACAGTTTGCTGCATCAGAGGGCTTAAGAAGAGGAGAATCAGCGTTTATCGGCTCCGTCATCAGTACACATTCAATGTGGTCACTATATTACACAATCACGGTCCCAGGACTTACAGAGTTTAGGCCTGCCTTAGAGACCTCGTTCATGCTGAGCCGTTCGGAGCATAGACTTGTTCATCTCCATGCCCAAGTCCACGCATCCTACTGAGTTCCCACATTCACTCCTTCAAATCAGTCTCACCCTCCACACTGTCCAAGGGTCAACCTCTCCCGGGCTTACGGGTTTTAAGCCGGCCGTAAAAGAGGTCGAGCTGCTCCAGGACTTACAGGTTTTACGCCGGCCTTAGAAGCAGAAGCTCCCTTGACGCGAGGGTGATCAAACATTCACACTTACGTGACATTTGAAGGTAAAGATGACGGGGCAGATATACACTCAAAACATTTGTATTTTGCACTTTCGGCCAACCACCCAAAGAAGGGTCTGGAGTGCAAAATTATATGTAATGGTTGTAATAATACAGTACAATTATCTAGTATTTAAAAAGTTCTTTTGTACGTAATGGTACGTATTAACCTGTATAATAAAATAATTTAAAATTTTTACTCGTTGTCAGCTCTCATAACATAATTTAATACTAGTACACATCTGAAGGAAACGGTTTAACGAACGTTCGATCACAACCAACGGATGTGGTGGGTTATAATTACATTTAATCTCTCTCTCTATGTATGTCTCAGGATTTGTAATGAAATTTTAACGTTGTGATTGGTGAAAATGTAGTTTTTTAAACATGTTAGAGTGTTAATTTTTGTTTCTTAAATCCAAACGGTACAGTATCGTAGGGTCCTTCGAGTCTCCTTTTGGGCCCTGTAATTTTAAAAGACTTTGTTTCTTTGACTGTAACAATGTCTTTGTCCTTGGTTCGTCTTATTCTGTTCTCTTCTATGTCCACTGAGTCAAATGAATTACTCAGAACTAATGCTTTCAATGTTTCGAAATTTAATTTTTCGCTAGTTTTTAAATTTAGAGTAAGGCCTTTTATTTTACAAACTTCAACTAGTGCGTTTTTATTTGTTGACCAGACAAGATAGGCGTAAGTCTTGGGGCCTCCGGAAACAAATTCTACTATGTATGACCCTGGACCATAGTCAGCCAACTCGTCGGTCATTTCGCCCAAGTAGTCCCCTGTGGGGACCTTGTGCATACTCTCCCTGTGTACGTAAAGGACACTGTCTGTATCATAGTAAAGAACTTGCCTCCCTAACTTTTCTAAGTGTTCGTACAATTTTAATCGGGCATGTGACGTTGTAAATGCTGCAACCACAACATTCACTGTCCTTAGGGCTTCTGCGGCTTCTTCAATATGCTGCCAGTTCACAATTAGTACAGTATCGTTAATAATTTGAGTAGTATTTACATCTATTTCAGGGTTGGACAGCAACTGAAAGTATTCAAAAGGGTCTCTTATGATTGATGTTTTTGTCTGATTTTCCCTTTGACCAAATTTACCCCAGAAAGAATTTAACATCAATTTAGCAAGGGAGCGAAGACCTCCGTTCTTTTCAATTTTGGAAGGGTCAAGTCTGACACCTTCGTGCTCATAATAATTTTGAATATACACGGCTTTATCCTCTTCTGTGAGGCACCAGGATGGGTAGCCCGATGCCTCCTGTTTAATTTTTAGAAACTTATTTACAAAATCCGTAAAAAGACCACCGTCTTCGTAAGTAATAATTTTATAATCCCAAAGCTCGTACATTTCTAAAATGGTATAGCCTTTTTCTACAGCCTTGCGTATTTCCTGCATTGTCCATGTTCCTGTCAATGCTCTTTCTTCGATGCTATGATTACAGTCTGTGTTTAGCATTTCTAGACCACATGTACGGCATAAAACAAACATTAATTTATTGTTCATACGTGTAGGGAGGACGGGATGGTACAAATTTAGCGGAGGCAATACTTTACATTTCATGAGACCTTCGGCCTCCATGCCTCTTTCTCTACACTCCTTGTCCCCTACATATATTTTTGGATGGGATAAAACATAAGGAGAAAACTTATTGACAAACGGGTACAAGGAGCAAACGTCTACATACTGAATTGTTTCCCTGTCCTCGCACTTGTGATAAGATTTTGCATTGCCTGTTCTGCCCCCGAAGAAGGCATCTCTGGGATTGAGTGGGAGTGTGTTTAGAATGGGGAGAAAATTTAGATAATCCAATTTTTGTTCTTTCTTTAAATGATTGAATTTACACTCCCACATTTCAATTACTTCATAGTCAGATGCTCGGAGACGAGCCATTTTAGCTTTGGTTCTCTCGAACCTTAAGTGCAGGGAGTCGGAAGGGTCCTCTTTGAGTGGTTCTTCTCTATTAAATGGAAAACATTTCGGGCACCCATGGAAATAACAGCCCTGAAATTCATAGATTCGTTCTCCGTCAAAACCGTCTACTTTTAATCCCTCGATTTTAACTTCTCTGTCCCTCCCCGCATGCTGAATGCGGACACTACGCTGTTCTTCCTCCCAGCTCAGCCATTGTAAAGCAATAGGCGATTGGTTATCAACCATACGGTATCCGTTCTTTGGGACTAGACCAATAGTGTTGGCTTTGAGAAAATTCCGTCTAAAAACCAAATTACAGGCACTGGCAATGGTGACGGCTTCCATGAACGGATCTACATTACATTCTTTCAGAAACATGTTTCTAAACTTAATACACGCTTGCGCCAGTATCTCCACATCGGAGATACAGTACTCGACCAACTCTTTTTGAAAGTCAAAAACTACATTTTGGTTAAGTTGGTCGTTGTGCCAATTTTCAAAATCTTTGTAAGTCTTTTCAAACATTGATTCAGGGCAGTAGTACTCCTTGGGTGGTATGGGGCCCACATAATTTTGGTTTGCCAAAGTGTTGAAAAGATGAGGGAAGTAACCCTTCTTCTTCTCCGGGGGGAGATCAAAGGCTTTGGGTAGTGCAGAGAGGGCCATGGGGAAATAATTTAGCGAATCGATAAATCTAACGTTATCCAGTTCCATAAGAATGACTTTAGTGCCACGCATAATTAGCTCTGGAGTGAATTTTGTTTGTTCGAGAACGTACTTTAACAGAAATTGAAAATCAAAAACCCTGACCGTTATGAGCCATTACACATACGTTTTTGAATTTTTTTCTCTCCTCCATTACGTAATTCATAAATTGATTCACAGGATCACTATCAAAGATCTTTGTTCGGTCTTTGCACATTTCACAAGATTTACCATTAATACATTTCCAACAAAATTGTTGAGAAACACAAAGGTTAACTTTATGAATTTTTGATTCTTCCGTTAAAATTTCATCTTGACGGGTCTCTAAATCAAAGAAAATGAAAAGAAAGTCTTTGGTTTTTGGTTTGTTTGTGTCGACCCGCATGTAACATTGATGGTTTGGGGGCATGAATTCGTTACAAATTTTGCAAAAAACTTCACCGCACACATGTTTTGACTTACGGTTGTTCAAAAACACAAGTCTTTGGCACTGTAAACATTTTTTGACGGACTTACAACGTTCACTCTTATGAGCCGCAAAACAGTTCTGATTTTTCATGGTCATGTTACAGTCAGGGCATAAAATTCCCCCATGCTCCTCTTTACAAGGCGGAGAGAGACTGTCTGGCACGCATGACAGATATTTGAACACCTGTGTTCAGCTTTGTGGTCGTAAGGGACATGGCATGCTTCGCAGAAAAAATGGCACGCAAAAGCTGCAGTTAGGCTAGTTATTACATTATAATGGCCTTCGTGATACAACAAGTTAATTTTGTACAAAGCATCGGAGTTACTACCGGAAAAAATAAACATCTCGACCCTTATTATCGTAATTGTAAACTGTAATATTATACTTTTTGAGGTGGTCTTGGAATTTTGAAAGTTCGGGGATCCAGCTCCCTGTTCAGAAATTTGGACACCGGCTTTGGTCATCAGTTTTTGGGCTCTAAAAGTTTGTCGCTTACCCTTGTCCTGCCTTATTGCTTTGAACTGAGGATCTTTTTTGGCATAGGCTTTTGCTACCACTATAGCTCGGGGTAAACACAAATTGTCCACATTTTCTATTGATACAATACCTGTTCGTGCTTTGCACTCTTCGTGATAATTATTGTACAAGCCAGGCCTTCTACTACCACCACTACCTACTGGAATATTGGTGCGGGTGCACTTAACTCTAAATGTGTCCATGGACTTAATCGAATCCGTATTACTTTGGATAAGTTTCCCAAATATATCCCAAATTACATCCCCGTGAACTTGATTTGCAGGTCTATAAGCGATATATCCGGAATCTTTGGTTTTAAAATTCAGAGAATCTAAAGTGAAGCCTAGGTAGTCATATTCGGTAGTACCGGCTTTCGCCTTTTCGACAATACTCCCAAAACCCTTTTTAATCCAATCAAGTTCGGACACTCCTTTGGGTACTGGGTTAAACTTGAAAACTGTTTCTGACCCATATGTTCTAAACCTTCTACAGTAGGTTTCACCGGTATGCAAAACTTTTACGGGATCCATGTTGTATGTAATTAGCTCTAAAATAATACAGCAAGCAGCTTTGATACAAGCTTTTGGAATAGGTGTTGACTGTTCAACGCCACGTCTAAGAATGACAAGAATGACAACGTTACGCGCTTAAATAAGTGTAGGAGCTGCGCATGCTCAGTAAACTTTTTTACAGTGCACTGTGGTATGATGTAATAACCGAAATAAATTACACAAAACTTGATTATAAATACGACACACAAATAAATGAACGAAATCTATGTTGGGTTAGTCACTACGATACAAACACAGTAACACAACGAATCAACTTGTTCACTTTCAGAAAAACACAATAACACTGTATTAGATTTAAAGAAGCAATAGTATAAACACTTTAAGAACACACACAGTGTAAAGGAGTTTAATGTCTGTGATCGCTAAATAAAGTACAAGCACTTAATAAACTGAAAATGTAATAAAACTCCTATAAGCTAATTTACTTTTATAAAATTACTATGATAGTAAAAAAAAAGCACTTAATAAATATAAAACACACTAACACCACTGACTCACTCTAAGAAAGCGTCAATATAGCATTTAAAATAATTCAACCACTCGATAACACTGAGCAGTGCACTCAACACACGTCCTGTCTCTTTGACGTCCACTGAAAAACTGACGAGAGAGAAGAATGTTGCCGCTATTATAGGGAACCGACCAATGAGAGCTCTGGGACCACTTCAATAGGTTGAGATTCCATTGCAACAGTAATATATTAAAAATAATATCTGGGTAACTAGGTAGGTAAGCAATGTCTTATTTATTTTATATTAGTAATTAGCGAGGTTTTCTTGTCTTGATAATTTTACACAATGTTGTGCAATATCAAGGAACAGAGCGACATAGGTCTTACCTCTTTGACGTCCACCTCCAGACTGACGAGACAGGGAAATCTCTGCCGACTGTGTAGAACACTGACCAATCAGAGTGCTTGGCGGCTATTTTAGACCAATCAGAGACGCGCTTATTTTGGCCAATGAGGTCTCTTTAAAATTGCGGTTGCAGCTGTACCGTTACTCGTCTGGGTTTTTACATGTAACCGCAAACCTCAATCATCGCATCCGGTATGATTAACTAAATTCAAAGTATACGAAGCGGTATACGTTTTTGAAAATAGACTATAAATAAGTTAAAGCTCTTTACATCACACTCGGGAGAAAAATTAAAACTTATTACACACCGAATGCAGTACCTATGTATTATTCCGACTGTATTCAGGATGGTAGATATCCCGTGCTGTACTGAAGATATTATAATAGTTATTAGTTTTAATATTATTGTAGAAAATGAATTATCAGAGTCCGAGGATACAGGTAACCGCAAACCGCAAACTGTCCGTTACGAGCAGTGTCATGAGCCGGTGCAATGGGTAAGTCACTGTGGTCAAGATTTCATAAAGTGCTAGTATAGATTATAATATAAACATTAGTATAACGCGGTCTCGAGACGATTGGACTAATACCTCTGTATGCGTCTCTTTATAAATAAATTAAAGTAAGGGAACAGCTAGGAAACCAGAGTGAGGTATGATGGGTCTTTAGATGTCCATGTATAAGCGACATATATAATTACACACGGTAAAGCTTAAATGTTATGTATGGTACTCCGTATTAAGCTACGCTCGCTTGATATTATGAAAATGAGAGCCTGGCTGTTAGAAAGTGATGGTGGATTTAATGTGGTAAAAAGTTGGAGTGCCATAAAGGGAGGCGTGGGTTAAGTGAAAACAAAATACTTGATTAAGATGGAAACTAAATGTCTAAGCAGTAGTTGAAATAAATGTATGGTGCTTTGTTAATAATGAAATACGGTTCTTTTAATTACCGGTTAAGTCTGCTTGAGAGTTTGGGTCCCGGAATGAAGTGATAGACATCCAAGTGAAAGGTAACAGAAATTAGGGTCCCGCGATGGGTTGCGTGGGATAAGAGTATATGAAGTACTTCGTAGACATTAGGTGTCCAGGTATTGAAACATATGCACGGGCATTGATCGGCAAATAGTAGTCGCTCAGAAGGTACGCCTCGTGTTATAAGCTGTTAGCTTGAGACTAGGACCTCGGGATGAGAATATCCTGTTGGGAAAGTACTCGGTAAATATTAGCATTACACTTTCAGGTAATGTATGAATATTTGTCAGTAAAATGAGAGTACCGTGTTAGGCCTGATTTTTTTTTAATGGGGACCTCAGTATGTTAGAAATTGAACGAAATGCAAGTTTGAATCCTACGAAGGTAAGGCTAACTAAGATTGTGCGATATGCTCGGTAAATACTCGTATATGGAGATTAATACGGTAAAGGTGTTAACTATATGTGTGGGAACCAGTACAGGGTATTAATGGTGGAAAGACAATTTTCGAATGTGACGCTACGCGTAGTAAATACTTTAGAGTGTGGAGTCGTGGAGTATGTGTAAGGGCTAAGAGACGTGGTGTACGACATATTATATGGATGCCTGTTGGACTTTGTGGATACTAGTCGGTAATGTGTAGGTGGGTCTAAATTGGGTATGGGTGATACCCCTGGGTAGGAGTACGGGAGGCAGTTGGAAAGTGTTGTTGTCCCGTCAGTGTGAGAGTGAGGGCCTGAAGACGCTAGGGTACACGAGAGAGATGGGAGGCTATAGGCGCATACACGCGTAAAGGTCGGGGAGTTAGAAATCATAGTATGTGCAATATCCGTAGTTAAGAGCCGAGGTATGGGAGACATTAGGAAAGTGTGAAGCCTCTGCAGGATCCGTTAGAAAAGTAGGTCTTAGCATGTGCAGGAGACGGGCTATTGGAGGCCTATGTGGTACATTGGTCGATAAAATGTAGATGATCAAAATCCGGGTATAGGCTTTATGCCTGACTAGGAGTGGAAAGTGTGGGGCCTCGGTAGGGTGCGGATGAGGGCCGAAGACGCTTGGGTACACGAGAGAGGTGGGAGGCTGTAGGTGTATACACACGTAAAGGTCAGGGAGTGAGAAATCATAGTATGTGCAATATCCGTGGTTAAGAGCTTAGGTATGGGAGACAATAGGAAAGTGTGAAGCCTCTGCAGGATCCGTTAGAAAAGTAGGTCTTAGCATGTCCAGGAGACGGGCTATTGCAGGCCTATGTGGTACATTGGTCGGTAAAATGGTAAAAATCCGGTATAGGCTTTATGCCTGACTAGGAGTGGAAAGTGTGGGGCCTCGGCAGGGTGCGGATGAGGGCCGAAGACGCTTGGGTACACGAGAGAGGTGGGAGGCTGTAGGCGTATACACACGTAAAGGTCAGGGAGTTAGAAATCATAGTATGTGCAATATCCATAGTTAAGAGCCGAGGTATGAGAGGTAATAGGATAGTGTGAGGTTTCTGTAGGGACCATTAGAAATACAGGTGCAGGTCTTAGCATGTCCAGGAGACGGGCGATTGCAGGCCTATGTGGTACATTGGACTGTAAATTGGTCAAAATTCGGGTAAGAGCGATACGCTCGGCTAGGAGTACTGGAGGCAATCGAAAAGTGTAGGGTCTCGGCAGGGTGAAAGCACACGGTTAAAATTTTGTATGTCGACATTCAGGATAAGAGGTATGCGGTCAGAGTACCGATTTGGGTATAAGTTGGAACCCTGTGAGGGACTGTTCAGGTGTGGGTCTGTAAGAGAGACGGGGGGTTATAGATGGGCGGCTAGGTCCTGGAGTGGAGTGTTATAAAATAACAGTGTGGGCAATATATGTGGTTAAGAGCCCTAAGTATTGGAGGCATTTGAAATGTTTGGGCAGGGGCCGTTAGAAATGTGGGTGCGGTTTTTCATGCATTCCTGTACTCGAAAAGATGGGTGACGGAATATGTCGTGCATGGCCGGTAAAGGTTAGGCGGTCAAAATCCGGGTATGGGCGTTACGCCAGGCTCCGAGTACGGGGAGTAGTAGTAGGATAGTGTTGAACTCCGGTAGGAGCCATCAGATACGCGGGTGCGGGTGTTAAGACTCTCAGGTACTCAAAAAGGTGAGTGTCAATAGGCTTCGACACGGGACCTGTGGACGGGTGGTTAAGCAGTACAGAAAGTCAGAGGTGTGTGACAAACAGGAAGTCTAGGTTGAGATAAGTCGCCGGAAACAGGAAGTCTGTGGTTAGGAAACACCGAAATGTATCTCCCATAAGAGACAATGCTAAAATATCGCCATAAGAGCCCATGTTAAAATAACTCCATAAGAGCCCATGTTGGGGCTAGATCCGCGGGAGGTCTACTGAAATAATCTTTCAGGTGACTAACTAGAATAAAAAAGCTAAAAAAATGTCTCACAGGCTGTTGAGACGATGACACTGGGGTTAAATCCGTCCATCAAACTGTGAAATGCTCAGGTTAACCACTTCTGTACCCTGTTTTTTTTTTAGCAAAATGTAACCTGTGAAGCAAGTTTTAGTTTATTCTACTCGATAATGAAGTCATCTACCAGTCTAATAGTGTCTACTGTTACGCGAAGGAAACATTTCTTTAATAAATTACAAACATTAGAATTAGACGAAAATACAGAAACAGATGACAACTTCAAATAGTTTAGAGTGGCTCATTGAATATAAGGCGGTAAGTCGATACAGGTTCTTGAAGGAACTATAGAGTCTGCAAGTAGTGAATAATTGCGCTGATCAAATCCGTAAAATTGTTTAACAAGTTCTTTTCAGCATCAATACTTTTAAATCTATTCTATAATTTGTGTTACGGCAGTACTTGATAACCTTTCGTATGATGTAACCTTGCTTTATTGAGGTTGATGTAATATTATTCTTAGTTAATCACTTAGCAACGAAATATCAATGTTTTATTTTTGTGTTGTTTTTATTATTATTTATCATATTATTATATAAGGTTTACTATATAAATATGAGCTTTGGTAAACATATGACTTGTGAATAATTTCCAGTACAATAATGGGTGGTTCAATAAAACCTGCCACTTTTTAAACAAATGTGTCTCTGTTGTTATTATGTTTAGAATCTTGATTGTTGCAACAATTAAAAGCACACCTGATGCAATTTCAGTAATTGTGGAGCAGTGGACAATTAATTCAGCATCGTGTTTTTTGTTATTGAAGCTTTCTTTAAAAATAATGAGTCTACGCAACGGTTATTTCGAAACAAATTGCATGTTTCTCGTCACGGAGCTGTTCCTTGTAGGAATACTATAAACAGTTGGGTAAACCATTTCAGAAATTGTGATTCTGCATTAAAAGTGAAACCACCTGGTAGGCGTAGATCTTTACGTAGTCCAGACAATGTTGCAAACGTGTATGTGTCTGTTCTGAAAAGCCCAGATCGATCATATCGGAAGCAATCTGCCACATTAGGAGTTTCAAAGACGAGTTTCAACGAATTTTAATCTTGATTTGAATTTTCATTCCTAAAAATTAGCAGTTCACAAAAATCAAACCCGTTATTCTCAAATTACGTCATATTTTTTGGAAGACTTTTGCACCTCATTAATCATGGAAACATTTTGCAGCAATTAATAATGTCTGATGAAGCTCATTATGAACTTGATAGTAATGTAAAAACGCATGCAAAAATTGCCATTACTGGTTAAGAAAGAATCCTAGAGAAATCCATCAACGACCTCTGCATATTGAAAGGTGAGTCTGAAGGTGTGGTGTGGCACTTGTTGGTGTTATTGGGCCTTATTTTTTGTTTGAAAATCAAAAAGGTGAAAAAGTTACTGTGACTAAAGATCGGTATATTGAAATTATTCAGAACTTCTAAGTTGCATAATTGCATCAGTTGGGAATAGAAATGAATCATTACGATACTTGCCATATGGAGCGACTGCGCACACGGCAGATGTCTCAATGACTTACGAAGGCTCTTCCCGGGACACCACATTTCACGTTTTGGTGATTTCGCACGGCCTGCTCGGTCTCGGATCAAACTGCTTGCGAATTTTTTGGGTTGTGGGGCTACCTTAAGAGCAGAGCTTTCGTCACGAAACCTCACAAAATTACCGATTGAAAAAACTGCATAAGAAATGAGGTTGCTGCAATACCAATGTCCATTGTACACCGAATAATTGTTGTGGTGCTACCTTAAGAGCAGAGCTTTCGTCACGAAACCTCACAAAATTACCGATTGAAAGAACTGCATAAGAAATGAGGTTGCTGCAATACCAATGTCCATGGTACACCCAGTAATGGGAAATTTTCAGAAAAGATTACAATCATGTGAGGATATTGGTGGGGAAAATTTACGCGATGTTATACCCCATAAATGAAAATGGCATAACTATTTACATACTTTTGCTACTTTAATAAATCTTAAGTTTTATTTCGCATAACATTATTTCATTTCGAAAACTGTCAGGTTATTTTGGACCACCCAGCAGTAGTTAAAATTAAGTGATCACTAGTAAATTGGTAAAATATAGGTATTATTATGGAATGAAGATCATGAGTAAGTTCTGATAAGAAGTTGTAATTTTGTGGAAATTACACACTTTTGAAAATGAATCTTTGCAAGGGGGAGGGTATTGTACAGATTAAAAGCTGAGTAATCTCTCCGTTCATTTATTGTTAATCGCAGAATATTAGAATTCAATGTGTCATTTCAAAGTTGGTATGAATTGCTAATGTTAACAAATCTGTTTTTAATTTTTAGTCATCACTATGGTTATAGCAGGTTTTTGAAACTAATGTAGGTTACACAAGAGAACAAGTCAGGGATATCCTACTTCTCTTTTAATATGAGGTCTTTGATACAAAAATATTGACATGACTATATGGAACTAGATCTCCAGATTTGAATTCCTGTAGGAAATTAAGTCATAAATATATTAATTCAATGGTTGTGATGGATGTATTTTTCGGTTCGCGTCTCCCAGTATTTTGTGGTTTTAATACGTTCAATTATTATATTATTATTCATATAAATAAATATACGATTGACTACAGATTGTGTTCTTTCCTCTAGTTAAAAAGTGACGCTATTCACTAAAGGGAAGTAGGAGTGTCTCACGTACAATATAACAAGCGAGGAATGTCACACACAATGGAAGAAAAATGTGCAGCCTTTGTTTGTGTTCAAGAGATTAATTTCCGTAGCTGTAGCCACATGGCGGAGAATATTGTCTGTCTTATGATTAACAATATTGTGAAACTACACCGTGCCACATATTGTGTGCCTTACAATGGACAATATTGGTCTCATAAAGTGTGTGTGTGCGTTATATTAAAGTGTGTGCGTATTACAACATAGCATACAGTGAGTAATATTTTCATGAGGTATCAAATTTTTACACGAAAACTTACGAATTCGATTAAAAAATAACATGAATTATTTTATTGAATTGATTTTTAATTTAAACTAAAAGTTAGTTGGTGTTAAATTAATTATTCAATTTTGCTGGGATGTTCAATTTAGCTGATATGTTATTTTGCGAATAGACTAAAAATATTATTTAATATATATTTACATTCTTTAGTTGTAAAATTGAAAATTGCATTACACGCGAGTTTCTACTCAAAGTATAAACAGTTTATTAATTACCTATCCACAAGCATTATACTTTAGAAAAAAAAAAACTCTGGGGTATCATATAAACGAATCACTCTGAACGTATATCTGAAAACGTTCAGGATTTCTGTTTAGCAGTCAAATAACATTCTCTAATAAACCCAGTGCGTATCTTTCTTGGTGCGAATGACACGTATTGTGTAGTGCTTTTGGTATTGTGCAATGACATCACTTGGGGTCATTCTCAACAGTCTTCCACATTCCCTGGTGCGAATTACACGTATTGTTTAGTGCTTTTGGTGTTGTGCAATGGCATCACTTGGGGTTATTCTCAACAGTCTTCCACATTCCCTGGTGCGAAGAAGACACGTATTGTTTAGTGCTTTTGGTATTGTGCAATGACATCACTTGGGGTCATTCTCAACAGTCTTCCACATTCCCTGGTGCGAATGACACGTATTGTTTAGTGCTTTTGGTGTTGTGCAATGACATAACTTGGGGTCATACTCAACAGTCTTCCACATTCCCTGGTGCGAATGACACGTATTGTTTAGTGCTTTTGGTGTTGTGCAATGACATCACTTGGGGTCATACTCAACAGTCTTCCACATTCCCTGGTGCGAATGACACGTATTGTTTAGTGCTTTTGTTATTGTGCCATGACATCACTTGGGGTCATTCTCAACAGTCTTTCACAATCTCTGGTGTGTATGACACATATTGTTTAGTGCTTTTGTTATTGTGCCATGACATCACTTGGGGTCATTCTCAACAGTCTTTCACAATCCCTGGTGTGTATGACACATATTGTTTAGTGCTTTTGTTATTGTGCCATGACATCACTTGGGGTCATTCTCAACAGTCTTTCACAATCGCTGGTGTGTATGACACATATTGTTTAGTGCTTTTGTTATTGTGCCATGACATCACTTGGGGTCATTCTCAACAGTCTTTCACAATCCCTGGTGTGTATGACACATATTGTTCAGTGCTTTTGGTTTTTGTGTAGTGATATCTCTTGGGTCCTTTCTCATCAGTCTTCCACGATAAAAAAAAAAAAAAACTATTAAAATACTTTTGAAGAAATTTTGAAATTAAAGACAAACGGCGATTCTAGGTAATATGATGATAAATACATTTTAGAAGGAAAACTGAACATAATTTCTGCATAAAAAATCCAATACTAGTGGATCTACAGAACAGGAGTGTTTAGAAAAATAATATTAAGAAGAAAACATTATTCCGAGTTTACTTTTCTTATTTTTCATTATGCAGAGAGCGAGTAGACCAAATATAGAGGAAAATAAACAAATGTTGTTACCTAATGCAGTCAAAAACAAGAGGGTGTAGAGCTCGAGAAAGTGTCAACATCTTTCACCTCTGAGGACAAAAATGTGATAAAACCTTTTGGCGTGCCGTAAATGCTGAGACAGCTTTCCATTTGCCGGTGACTTTATTTTGTTTTTTTGATAATCTACCAAAGAGAAAAGTACGCATACGTTAGTTTATAAGTAAAATTTTCAAAAATATAAAAGTTTACCAGTTTGAAAACACATTTTGTCGTCAGAAAAGCGAAGACTAATTTGTGATTATTAATATATTTCAAACAATACTCCAAGTGCGATGATATGTAGTATAAGTATATAATGATTAGGTATTTTGAGAATCTGAATTGTGATCCAAATACATATAAGTCAAATATAGAAAACCATTATACAGAGAGAAATATAAAATAGGTCACAATACTTCTGAGGGTTTATCCGATAAATGAGGACAAATATTTTGGTTTCAATGTCATGTACAAATGTCAATATTATGGTCAGATCTGACATTAAAAATCTCAGAAATTTTGCAACGTAGGAAGTCAAAATTGCGAGAAGCTGTTTTAAAAGTCAACATACAGACAACAGTTTCCGGTTAATTGGCTGATCTTAAACGAAGAATGTCACACGTGAATTTGGACAAATTTAAATTCAGTCTGTCGGTATATCTGTATTTCCTTTTTCTCATACACAATACTGTTTTATATGATGGTGCATGCCCAACGAAGGAATTTGGCTGGAGTCTCATTAAAGGCTATGACTCAATAGGCTGACATAGTTTCTCTTTTTTTGCCGGAAGGGGGATGTAAACATTTATTTTTGATGTCCGTCTTTCTATGTGTCAGCACAGTATCTTGAGAATGAAACGAACTATAGATTTGATAGTCTGCATGCACCTTAGAGAAGTCTGTTACGCAACACATTCCTACCTTGAAATAGATGGATGAAGAAAGAGAGTGATTTATAAACGATCCGTATACGCAGGAAGTAAGAATAGATGAAATAAAACCTAATTTTAAAACTTTCACTACAGATGAAATAAACGAAACTTATTTATTATTAGTGCAAAGAAATAAACCGTATACGAGGGAGTAGTCGAATTTCGGATTAAATTATGAATGGCGATAAGATAATAAGTGGAGTACAGGAACTTAGAATACAACAGAACTTAGAAAGGATCCGTAAAAATGTTCCTCAACATGGATATTTTCCGCCGTCAACAGTTAGGTCAGCGGGGAGGAGCCATTAAGGAGATCAAGAAACGGAAACATCAAAAGGCCATAATTAGTCGTAATTTGCGGTCTTCCACAAAAGTATCCGGCAGCACTAATGAGTTCACACAGAATCCACACACGCAAAATAGTTTCAGAGAGAAATAGGCACGCATATCTATTGTAATTGATACGTGATTGACACATCTGATAACAATTCTAATTGCTACACCTTCGTTATTATTTATCTACTTTAGGTGTGACAAGAGATATTATACAATAATATTCTGAGGCAGTATATAATATTGCCTAATGTAAAATATTATACAGTGTCAGAAAAAAGTTTAGCTTTACCTAATTCGTAAAACCACGTGCAAAATTAAGTTTTAATGCACTACCAATATTCATTAAAGTATCGTGAAAAATTTTCAAATAAATGTTAAAAATTAAAAAATTAAACTAAGCAGAAATAAAAAAAATATCCATTACAACTTCAATTTTTGTATCGGTAGAGTGTTGGTTGTGGATACCTAGGTAAGCTTTCTTGTAACAATCTGTATAATAAAGGCAATGGATACAATTTCATGTGTTGCATATGGGAAGCCATGCGGTCAAAAGCGTCATGTATGAACTGGAGATGACTAGGGTTGAAATCCTGTCTGTGATTGGAAAAACTTTTGTAAATATTGTATAACTCCATAATATACATAGCTTACCTTTATTCTGTTTAATAAGATCCTTTCACAAGCCAATGGTCTATGGTGACGAGGAAAATAGGCTAAAAAGATCGGTCTTTATTGTTTATGTATTTGAAATACACCTGTTTTAAGTCTGCTCTAACTATGCCTTTCGAAATTAGAAAATTTTTCAGTTTACCACGAAATTACTCTTAGAATGTTTTTATAACAATTAAAATATCTTAATTTTTAACTGTTGTATTACCTTATAAGCACAATTTGACATATTTGCAATACTTAATGTTATATTAACAATACCTTTGAAATGTGTGAAACAAACTCTGTTAGAAAAATAAATCAGCTGTTTGTGCATTTGAGAGTATACAATGATTTTGTCTCTGTATATGTTGGAAATATGGAAAACTGAACCGAACAAAACCATGCCGGCCCTCATTCAACTTCCCCTGAGAGATATAAAGGCGCGGTGGCGCACAGTATAGCTTGTTGTGTTGGCAGCACTGGAAATATTAATACAGCGATCGTAAACAAAGCCGCGGCATGTTTGTTTATTCAACACAAACACAAACCAAAATTTGATTAGATATGCTTGGGTCAATATTTAAAACTATATTTATATAATTTTATATGAAGTACCGTATTTTACAGGACTGCCACTATTGTTAAGTAAGGTATAATTATATCTCACGGTAAAACTGTTATGTTACAAAGAATGCCATTCATTCAGTGATGGTTCTTTAAAGACCTAAAAAATAAGATTTGTTCTTTTCCACCACAGAGGATGTCCTTGTTTATACGGCGTAGGTTAAGCTGAAGCATTAAAGTAATTTAAATAGTTTTACTTAAAGTAATTAAATTAAATCTAAATTAAAATGGTATTTTAAGACAAGCAACGCTACTTTGCCGAGGTCTAAATGGCCTTTCTTGAATAAATTTCAGGATTTGTTAGAGTAGCCCTTCACACACATAAAACAGCTATGGGGGAAGTGTTTGATTCGGTGTGAATGTTGAATTTAGCTCCAGTTCACCGTTCTATATTACGTGAAGCTCTTACGTTCTCTTATCTGAAATCGGATGCTGTTTGCAGACGGGGCGTTCTTCGTCACCGACTGTTTCTGGATCTCTTCAGGCGAACATGACTCCCGATTTTAGGAGTGAAGTCTGCAACAGCATCTTATTTTAGGTTATGCACTTAAGAGAAAGATGAACTGGAGCTAAATTCAACATAACCCATCATGTTTGACAAGTACTATTTCTGCACCACCAAAAATGTCATTAAAACTACAAATATGCGTGAACCGCTGTTCCTGAATTAAATCTTTTTTAATTACATTGCCAGTTACATAAATAGGAAAGAAACGGGGAAAATATTATTAGGGACAAAGGAATAAAGATTGGGAGCTGGACTATAATATTGATCACTTTTAATCCATGCCAATTTAAATACATCCTAGTTTTAATTCACTGTAGCTTTAATTAAAAACAAGGGATGAGTGGGATGGATTACCTGATCAAGCAACGTTTCAGAAGCTGCATATCTTGTTTCAGCTTTTAAAAAATCAATCATACTCGTATAGAGTTCCTCTAAAAGTCCTAGTGGTGATTTATACAATAAACTGAGATCCAAACTCAATAAAGAACTCAAACGCTCTGAGACAGCCAAAGTCTGAGGACAAACAACTGTGCACGACCAAAAGATGACTACTATTTAATGAAAGAATGGTACTTTTAAGGCAGCTTCAATACCAGGTTATCATTTGCCTAAAAGTAGTTTCACGAGTATAGCATATATTTTGTATAGCATACAGATCGTTGTTTCTATTTCGGACCATCTCGGTGTTACTCCTCGCTGTTGAACAACCACTCCAGTACAACAGTCTGCAGATTAGCCAGTATCGCAGTTCTCGGTTATACACAGTCATCAATATGAGGTTTATTGCGACCTCTATGAGTTCTGCAAGGAATCTGTATCACAAGTATAGCTATCTTTGAAGAATGGCGCTGGTCAGTTGGTTTTTCTCCTTCCAGTTTATATTCTTATGGGAAACAGTTGATTCTGAAATAGATACACGTGAATATCAACATATTTGGCTTGCAAAATCGAACCCGTTATTCACTTATTTTTGAGAGTTGTCTATTAAAAAAATTGCTTTACTTGAGATAAACTGAAACATTGCTCGTGTAACAGTGAAAGGAACATAGCAAGCACTTAAAACATAAACTTTGGCAAGAAACGAAAACTTTATAAGATGAGACTAAAAAATACCATGAAAAAAATAAAAAATAATTATTATTGGATTTTTATAGAATTAAAAAACCAAAAATATAATAAATTAGTTGAGCGTTAGTAAAGCCTATTACTCGTGAAGCTGGTCAATTTAAATTTATGTCCGTATGTTTGTCCGCATGACATTTTAATACAATATATTCTATATACTTAACAATTTGGCATGCATGCAGCTCCATTTATGTATAGGAAACATTGTTGTATGTCACTACAAGGGATTTGGCTGAGCATTAGCAAATATTTTTATATTGGTCCAATCGGTAACAATGATGGCAACGAAACCTCTGAATAAATACATATGTAAACAAGCTGAGTAAAATCGTATGAGATTTTAACATGTGATATGTAAACCTTGTATTTTATTTATACAGTAAAAAGAAAAACAAATAGAGAGGAAAGTAAATGTTAAAAGTCGGTGACGAGAGTTTATTTCTGAGCACTCTTGCGTTGTAGTGCGCTTCCTTCCTCAACAGAAATTTATTATTTTAAACACTGCTATAAAAAATAACTGAACATGAATGTACAGTATTACGTATTATATGGCCAAAAATATATATCAAAAGATCATCTGTAGACTGTAAATGTGGCATGAAAAAGTATGATAGTGAAAAGCGTGTCTTGTTAATTTTTTGCTAAACGTAACAAAGCCAGCTGCTCTTTTCTCACAATTAAATCGTGTTTTTTCTTTCTTTTATATTCAATTATAAATTTTATGTTTATAAAACATTCTTTGTAATGCTAAGATGTCAAGTTCTTTAAGTTTATCGTAAGTTTAAGTTTAAAGTAAGTTAACTTTAAGTTATCGTGGCGGACGATCAACTGAAGCCTGCGCACAGGCTGAATCCCCATGCAGGCTTTATTCCTTATTAATTATATAATTTATATCTTACCTAGATAACTATTATAACTATTTTTTTCATAATAATTCTAATTAGTGCATTACTGTTATAATTTTTAAGTGTATTCCATGTACATTTGCTGGAATAAAAATTCATTCATTCACTGGTATGGAAATCGCTTAAACATATCCTGCGTTCAAATTCGTTGCATAGAATAGTCAAGTATAAAAATGATTTCATTCACAGGATGCTGACTAATTATGATTGGTTGATTTGTTCATAAAATTTTCATGAAAACCTTATTTTGAATAAAAGAAGATCGTGTGAAATTCGTGAAGCTCAGTTATCTTCATGGATACTACAATTGCAGAGTACTCATTTGAAACTTTTTTGGCCCTAAGATCCATTTATTTTAATCCCTTAATTTTAACAAGTTCAATAAGTTTTTAACTCACAGAATACTCTGTCTAACTGAATGAGATAATTACGAAATCATGTCATAATGACGTTAACCTATACACAAATATAAAAAATACATTTGCTTACAAGCAGTGGATCGAGTAGACTAAAACATGTAACTAAAAACTTATCAACGATTAGCAAAACACTAGAAAACATACTGTTGTTATAAAAAGCTACAAAAAGCAATAAACTTTACAGAATAAAATAACCCTCCGATTGGTAAATAAAAAAGGTAGACATAAAAAGGGCTACCAGTTGCTTACTAACTCTGCCCTTACTGCTATTCAGTACTTTGTTTGAGATAGCAGACTTCCCCTCACCCCAAAAATTCGGGTGTAAATCATCTTTAGTGTAGTGGATTCTTTTGTTGTGGTTTTTGTATTTGGTATTTATTACTCTAGGTTTAAACAAACAAACAAGGCATCTGCGTACAAGGCTAATGTAACTTTTATTTATGTTATTGTAAATATTATGCTCCGGTAAATTAAACCATTTCAATGATTCTTTGTTTAAAGTTTATTACTGACGATGGAAGGTTTTGAAAGGATAATGGGATTTCGGACATTCGCCATTGCTATATGTTACAAAATGTATAGGACATTGTTTAGAGGATTTAAATATGTTCTCTTCAACTTTTGTTTTTACATCATTGAAATGATAATAGGATGTTTGCTATCGTTATATGTTACAAAATAAATAACATAACGTTTCGAGGGTTGAAATATGTCCTCTCTTCGTCAGATATGAAGATAATTAGGATATAGAAAAATAGAACGCGCAGCGATGGACTTTTACTAAAAAAAGAAAGAAAACATTTTAAACGTCATTGTCCTACTTTTGCCTCGTTTGGGTTAGTGTGACTTGTTTGTGCTCTTAACTTGTGCTCGTGATTTACATCCAGTAACAAAGCCTAGATGCATTTCCTCCTTTTTGTGTATAGAAGTTTTTTGGCGTGTTTAATATTTTCTTTCTTTATTTAGTGGCAGTCCATTGCTACAGGTCCTATTTTTATTTTCCCACCTGACGAAGAGGAACAGATTTCATCAAAACGATGTGTTATACATTTTGTAACATACAAGATGGCAAATGTCCAAAATCCTATTACCATTTTCAATGATATAAAAAAAATATAAAGAGGAAATATTTCAATTATCACTAAAAACTTATTTGTACACAAAAAATTTACTATCATTAGTAGTTATTAGTTATCGTAAACAAGAAGAATCATTAGATTTTGTGGTTTACTGCAATGACTTATTTTGAGGAATAGTTGATCCTCTTCATGGCATGACCGCAAAATCTGTAGGATTAAAAATACTCGTACATTCTGCACAACTTATTTGATAATGGTATAATATACAACTCAACTTATAATTATTAATGTGAAACAACTGTTATGGGAATACTTATTCTAGGAATAAACCTTTTTGAAGTGACTGCTTCTTTTGGTGGGCTATGGATGTATGATTTGCACTGGAAGATAACTATCGTTTCGCGTCAAGGACCGTCACGCAGCAAGCATGTTCGCTCCGTGGCCGATAGGGGTTAGAATATCACGGCCATTTTGATGTCAGTGCGTTTCTCCGTTCAGTGGCTATCCAGGTTTACTAGTGAGAGGTTACTGTTGCTCCTTTTTGAAGTGACTACTTCTTTCGGTGGGCTAACAATATATGTTTTTCATGGGGGAAAACGTTCGTTTCGCGTTTCGCACGTTTATGTTATCCTTTTAAAGTAGAATACCAGCTTTACCGTAAAAAGTAAAAAAAGCGTTATGTAAACATCCGATTTGAACTGACAACGCCATTTAAAAGCATATCTTACTGAACATACCAGCAGTCACCAACTAGGCAATGTAAATGGTATCTGTGATCTGCCGTGACGGAGCGTAAATTATTATTATTATTAGTTGCATTCACAGGTAGTAAATATTCGTTTTCTATCCTTTTCAGCTAAGAACTGTAATGGAGGGAAAAACGAAGACAACTATACCGACCATGAAGTAAACCAAATAAAAAAGTAATGAAGAATCTTGGAGCATTGGAAAAAGTACATAAATAAAACTTTTCCTACATTTATTTTATTATTATTATTTTTTTTTGCAAGGCCATTCGGAATCAAATAATACATCACCAGACTCTTCCAAAAATATATATTGTAATGCTTACATTGCTTGTGGAAGTACAGGCAAAGCTGCTGTTGCTATAGATGGTATAAAGGTACATACTGTATTAAAATTTTCCTTGTAAAAGTTGCTTGCTTTAAGTACAGAAGTGGCATACCAGTATAGAGCATTCAAGTTTGTAAAAATTCTTATTATTGATAAAGTAAGTTAAGTGTAAGAATGTTAGGGCAGATTGATCAACGTTTTTAAAAACAAATTAGTTGAAATTCAAACATTTTTTGTGAATTGGACATTATATTAATTGGAGATCTACGTCCAAGTTACCTCCCTTTATGCATAAAACATAAGTACGAGAGATATGGAACTGCAATAGATGATGTGTTTCTAAGATATTTAGCAAGATTTATTTCACAATTTTTGTCTTATTTCAGTTTTCAAAAACCCATAATTTCATTAGAATATATCAATAATAAAAATGAAGTAGTTATTTCGGAAATAAAAGATTTGTAGTGAAAATGATACTGGCCAAATTACTGAATGTAATATAAAAGATAATAACAGAAATGTTAAAATATTTATTACTTTAATATTTATAAGTCAGTAATCATCGTAACATATAGAATGTAAATAATTTTACAAAAATATGCACACAATTAATAGAAAATATAACATTTTTAATTTTAAAAGAATTTACTGTCTCATATTATTTAAAAATATAAAAAATATCAATTTAATATTTAGCCAAACGTACTTTTTCAAGATACATACTCACATCCCATTATAAGAAGTAGTTAATCCTCGCAATGGTTTTGATTACCATGATAATTCTAAAATTTCCATATAAGAATATCATAGTTAATAAATCTGTTACTTTGTTAACTTAACAATTCACCGATTCTAAAGTCTAGTCTCTGAAGTTGTTGCCAAATACAATCAGGAAAGTGAGGTCGAAAGACTGTGAAGTCCAATACTGACCACCGACATTGCCTTGCTAATCCCTCGGGACCGTGCCGAGTCCATTTTCTGTTGGTTGTTCCCAAATACTCTAATCCGAATTGTAAAACGTTATTGAAACATAGAAACGAGTATTTGCGTCATGCGTTAGTGCATTTCTATAATGAAAAGAACATTACTTTTGTCCGATAAATGTACAAAAAACTAAAAGCTACGCTGAAAACAAGGTCAAATTAGGATTACATATAAATCGAAGGATACCACTGTAGACTTGTCACCTTTTGTTATTAATTGTTTTCATTTTCAACTTTATTGGGTCTATATCTGTCTGCCCCATGATTACTATACGTCCGTACTCTTTACTATGATTTCCTTCGCTTCGGTATGAGTTTTATATCAGTGAGTTTTTTTGGGGATGCACATTCTTTGTAATAGGCCAAATATTGAGTACGTATGCATATAAGTTAGTACGTATCACTTCGTTGGTAATATTATGGCCTTAGTTAATATAACATTGTATTTAGAGTTTATTAGGAATTTTAAAAAAAAGCTGACGTTGACGGACAGACTTTAATAATCGGCCTACACTAGCTGTTCGGTTGTTTTTATCGAATGATCCGGTTGTTTTATTAAATTAATAATTCCATATTACAACTTATTTAAGTTATGATTTCAATTTATTAATTGAAATAATTTTACTGCAAGGTAACGTAAAGTAACTAACTTTAAAAAATTTCAAAATGGCGATGAATATGAGTAAATTATGTGAGATGTCTCTTAAAAGTGACGAGATTTGATTCTAGTGGCTTCAAGATGCGAGTTGCCTGGCAATCCATGGGGAGAATCCTTTCCTCCATTTCACAAAAGCGGTTACTCACTGATAGGGTAAGCTACACATATTGTGAAGTTCCTCCTATATGAAAGGTTTACGCCAGAGTTGGTTTTTGTTAATTTTAAATGTATTTTATTACAAATTATAATGTATTATCTTTTTGATGTTGATGTATAATTCTTGTTATGTACTATTATTAATATAATATCGAGGTAAGATAATATACCGAATGTTTTGATGACAACGATAACAATGGAATAACTAGTGTAGGCCGCGTATTAATTTTTTCCTGGTAATAATACTAGTAATCAGATAAAACAATAAGTAAGGTTGTAGTTGACCATTAATATTAAAAGTGGTTTAAAATATAGTGTAATAACATAAACATTCAGGAACACTGTTGTATTACACCAGGTACGAATCTACAGTACGAGATCCGAATAAATACAAAATTTAAAGCTACGACAAATGTTTTGTATTACTCTTCGTTACACTTACAGAATATGAAAGTGAGGCCTACTGTTTAGATAGTAGTAATATATTTAATGTTTACATAACCTATTATTACAGATTATAGAATGGAGAAGACATTAAAAAGACTAATTTCCAGCAGCTCACTTGCATCTGCTTTATGCTGAAAACCTGTCGTTTCTCTGAATTGTGTTTGTTCCATTGTTCCCGTGCGTTACTAAAGAACAAAGCCCGAGAGCAGTTCGATGTTAGCGATTGACTTCCGCTCTTCAACGTAAAACAGCCCTTAGAACCGCTACAATGGCTGAATGGCTTCCGTATTCACCAGACCTGTTGGAGTTGTTTGAAATTATTCTTCTATAAAACAGTGGTAATTTATTCATTCTGAAACAGTAGACAACAGAGTATCGCTCAAATAAAACACAGTTTTTACTAGAGTCTATCATAAATCCTGAATTATGTCCTTGTCTATTTTACTTAAAAACATCGCGAATTAAAAATTAAATTTGTAATCAGCAGAACAATGCAGCATTGTTCCTACATTCCATAATGGAATATAAATAATTAGAGTGAGATGTATATGACTTAACAGAAACTAACAAAAAAGTAACCTAAAGCCATTTCTATATAAAATGATGAACTATTTTAATATAATACAAAGTAAAAAACTTAAGTTTTTTCAATACTTTGTTTTGAAGTTTGTTTTTGACAATGTAAGGATTGTGAAAGAAGCAGAATTTCCGGACGTTTGCCATCGTTCAGTGATACAATACAACCAGTAAAACTTCGTTTCGAGATCTGCAATCTGATCTCTTCTTCAGGTAAATGACCAAACTAATACATGACTAAAATCTGGGTTAAAGTAAACAAAATATAAGAGAGCGTTGTGACCCACATAAATCAGGGCACAGCCATATTGGGTGTATATTCCAAGCAACCTAACTCTAAAACAAACACTTAATAAAAATTAAGCACTACTAATTGAAAACTGAAATATTGTATTGTAACACCGATCAATGGAAATGTCCGGAAAAATCCTGCTTCTTTTTTCAATAGTTATAACAAAGAAAAAGTCAAAAGGTAGCTAAACATAAGCAACTCACAGTATGATGATAAGAGATGTTTACCATAAATTTGACACTTAATATTGGTAGGTGTTTAAAAAATTCGAAAAAGGATAATTGCTGAAGTGTTGTAAAAATGGAATCCTATTTTGCTACGCAAAAAGTAAATTTATTAAGGTGAATTAGATTAATCCACCAGGAGGTAGTGGCATGCGTAAGTCAGAAAAAAAACCTATACATTTTCGTATAATTTATATGTTTTTATCCTGAATTTAGTACATACCTAAAATATTTACTCAGAGACACTGAGTGTGATGCCAGATAAATTCTCAGCTATGTTTTAAATTCAAAGTAATGTCAATTTTTATAAATGACCAAAATTATACAAATTAAACCCATTTGATTTAATCTGGAAAGCGGATGAATATATTACAGAGTCGATTACGTATACAATTTTTATGGGACAGACCAAACAACCATAATCATTTTTAATTAGTATTACATTGCTTTTAAAATTATCTTCTATTTTTTTACAGTTCTCTGATTTATTTGAACACATAATGTGTAAGGATGCGTTTCTCGAGGAAAGTATACTTCAGTTAAAATGTTTCTCATGGTGTCAACAGGAAAAAAAAATCGTATTTTATAAAAAAAAACACACAGTTATTTAGATAAACGTTTATTTATAAAATAGTTTTTTTATTGTATGAATATTTACAGAACACAAAACACTAATACAATTGATAAAACATGTATTTTTACTGAAATTTAAAAATTACATTAATATATAACTGCTTTGACGGTTAAAATTAAGAAACCTTATTTCAATCAAGACTCGGCGGAAAGTACGCGTGGTTGAAATGTATTGACACAATTTTCCGCCGCTAGAACTCAAACATTGGGTTTGACAACATTGAGATGGGAAGTGCACACTCGTGGGTATTGTTGTTCACAAAAGAAAACATCAATGTATTGAACCACTGAAGCTACTCTGGAGCTGGGACATCTGCCAAGAGTTCAGATCTGTACAACAAAACGTACCGCATTGTACTGCCATTCACAACATTCATACTTACAATACGTTTTATGGTCGCTGTAAACAGTTCTACAACTGCGGAAGAGAACGTCGCTACTCAGGGCATGTAGGAAACGACATGTCCGGACGACGTGCTTTCATCTTTTCATAGCATTGTTACACACATGATTGTATTTTAATTAATGTAATTTCATACTTACAGTACGTTTTATGGTTGCTGTAACAGTTATACACACTGCGGAAGAGAACGTCGCTACTCAGGCATGTAGGAAAACGACATGTCCAACGACTTGCTTTCATCTTTTCATAGCATTGTTACACCCAAGATTGTATTTAATTAATGTTCTATTGGCTGCAACACAACTGATGAGTTTTATTGAAATTTTACAATTTATACACAGTGGATTATACTTACATACAATTTAGTATTTCTAAAAAATGTTTAATGTTACTTAAGGGGGAGGCTGGCGGTAAGGTAAAAATTTAATTTTTTAAAAATTTTTTTAATATTATTTTATGTTGAAGAGAATTTATTTCTGAACAATTTGATATATAACACATTGCTATTATAATATGTTACCTATTTGAAAAAATCTGAAATAAATATGCATACTTAGAAAAGTTTTACATTACAATATTGCGCGCTGTCACACTTGTCTTTATACAACCAGTCTTTCTTTTGTTTGCTATTTCTTGTCCATATGTTGGCCACACTGCATAAGTAATTGTCTGAACTGACTCACAGCTGTCAAATTGAATCAAACATATCATAACCTTTTGTCAAGATTATTGGTGTGACTGTGTGTTTATTGTTTACTTTTGAGAATTCAAGTTGGAATTAGATATATTTTATAAGTAATAATGCCGCGAGCTATTGGTAAAGTGGCAGTGTTGTCTAAATACTGTATTTGTGTGGACAACCAAAATCATGATGCCTACTGTTACGCAAACCATAAAGGCTCGAGCGGCAGCAATGGAGGGTGCCGGTATAAGACAAATTTTTCTGAAGTCTGAAGAAAAGTATAAAGTAAGATATGTTAGTTGTCTAGGTGATGGAGACAGTAGTAGCTTTTGAAAGCATTGTTGCATTAAAGCCCTATGGAAATACTGAAGTTAAAACAAATTAGAGTGTATAAACCACGTTAGGAATGGTGCTAGATTACGCAGACTGAAGCAGGATTTGAAAAAAACAGAAGCTCGACGATGGAAAGTCTTTGGGAGGAAAGTATCGCCTAACAGATAAAAAAATTGACCAGATACGTCATACTACGGCAAAGCCATAAAAGAGAAATAAAACTGTTCAAGATATGCGACAAGCTATATGGGCTATTTATTGCCACACGGGATCTTCTGATGAAAAACCCGAGCACCGATTGTGCCCGCAAGGTGAAAAATCTTGGTGTAAGTACAGCAAGGCCAAGGCTGAGGCAAAATGTATGAGCACAAGAACAATTTACCAGACCCTATAATGCAAGCAATCAAGCCCATATTCAAAGCATTGATTCATCCAAATTTATGAAAAAAATGTACACATGGCAAGACACAAAATGTGAACGAGAGTGTCAACAGCGTTATATGGACCATAATTCCTTAGAACAATTTTGTTACATTACAAACTTTAGAATTTGGTGTCTTTGAAGCTACAATCATGGTAACATAACTAAGTGTCAAGTGTTAAAGTCATTGGGACTTGAACCAAGTTATAATAATATTCGTGCCATGAAGTTTTTGGACAGCGAATGCATCCGCAGAGCTGATCAAGCTATCTCGGGGTTTTTGAGATAGTCAAGAAGACTGGAGAAGTTAAGAAAGAGAAAACTTTGAAGAAGATGAAGAAGCAGCCACTTCATATGATGCTGGAATGTTTTTAGGTAGTCAAAATAACAAATATTTTCATTTAATTGCCGTTTTCCGCAAGTTTGTATTTTTTAGTTGTAATGTTCCTTTTTTCAGGAACCACTATAGATACAGAGTTTAAATTTTTTACTCAAAATATATATTATTTTTCTATACAAGCTGAGTTTTTTTAAGGTCTTAAGTTGCATAACTTATAAGAAAAAAAATAAAACCGATAAAATATAAAAATATTTTTTAAACAGGTAGGTAAAAAATCATATCTTGGCTAAGACTTGACTAAAGTACATGAAAAAAAACTCAGGTTTACGTATGAAAGTCAAATGAATAACTGGTAAAAAATTAAAGAATGATAGGCCTAATAGATTTTGAGAAAAGGAACATAAAGGTAGCATTACGGAGATAGGGATTCCGCCTCCCCTTAAATGTTTTTTCTAGTCGATGATTGGTTTTAAAAGTAAAATAATGAACCGCAGTGTTTCTAATGTTAAGGTGACACTCTGTATACATATATTTAATTGTATATATTTATACACATTCAATTTATATAAACAGCACCAGTTCGATTAATTTGCAATAAA